>NW_027438637.1:0-55000 GCF_000715075.1 Nicotiana tabacum | reverse complement strand
ATAATATATGTACTTACGCTATACTATGCACTAAGTATAAGTGTACGAGGTAATACCGTATCGAATACAGCTTATATATATAATATATGTACTTATGCTATACTATGCACTAAGTATATATAAGTGTATGAGGTAATACCGTATCTAATACAGCTTTATATATATAAGTGTATTAGGTAATACTGTATCGAATACAGCTTATATATATATATAATATATGTACTTACGCTATACTATGCACTAAGTATAAGTGTATTAGGTAATACTGTATCGAATACAGCTTATATATATATAATATATGTACTTACGCTATACTATGCACTAAGTATAAGTGTATTAGGTAATACCGTATCGAATACAGCTTATATATATAATATATATGTACTTACGCTATACTATGCATTAAGTATAAGTGTATTAGGTATTACCGTATCGAATACAGCTTATATATATATAATATATGTACTTACGCTATACTATGCACTAAGTATAAGTGTATGAGGCAATACCGTATCGAATACAGCTTATATATATATATATATATATATATATATATATATAATATATGTACTTACGCTATACTATGCACTAAGTATAAGTGTATGAGGTAATACCGTATCGAATACAGCTTATATATATATATATATAATATATATGTACTTACGCTATACTATGCATTAAGTATAAGTGTATTAGGTATTACCGTATCGAATACAACTTATATATATATAATATATGTACTTACGCTATACTATGCACTAAGTATAAGTGTATTACGCTATATTATGCACTAAGTATTAGTGTATTAGGTATTACCGTATCGAATACAGCTTATATATATATATATATATATATATATATATATATATATATATATATATATATATATATACTTACGCGTATAAGTGTATTAGGTAATACTATATCGAATATGGCGTATATATATATATAATATATATACTTACGCTTTACTATGCACTGAGTATAAGTATATTAGGTAATACTGTATCGAATATAGCTTATATATATATATATATATATATATATATATATATATATATATATACTTACGCTTTACTATGCACTGAGTATAAGTGTATTAGGTAATACTGTATCGAATATAGCTTATATATATATAATATATATACTTACGCTATAATATGCACTGAGTATAAGTGTATTAGGTAATACTGTATCAAATATAGCATATATATATATATATATATATATATATATACTTACGCTATACTATGCACTGAGTATAAGTGTATTAGGTAATACTGTATCGAATATAGCTTTTATATATATATATATATCGAATATAGCTTATATATATATATATATAGGATATGAATTGAAAGCTTTAAACAATTAAATTACTTTAAATTCAATTTAAAATTATATATATTAAATTGAATTAAAATTAATTGAATTTTTTAAATTGAATTAAAATTAATTGAATTAAATAAATATAAATTTTAAATTGAATTATAATTAATTTAATTTTTTTTGATATAGCTACCAATGTTGGTCGCTAATCTGGTAAAACGATCAGAATTTAGCGACCAACTGTGGTCGCTATTTTGGTCAAAATAGTCAACACATATTTGGTACCAAAAATAGCGACCAAGGTTGGTCGCTTTTTGTAAAAATAGAGTTAAAAACGGGTTTCCCCTCCCATTCTCTTATTTTCTTCAAAAAATTCCCCAAACCCTCTCTTCTCTCTCTCACACTCAACCCCCCCCCCTCTAGCAGCGGCGCCACCGACGCCCGCCGGCGGCAGCAGCAGCTCCGTCGGTGTCCTCCACTGCCCAGCTGATAGGTTTCTCTCTCCTTTATTTATTTTTTTTCGAAATAGACTTATTTTAATTTGTTTAATTCCTTCTAGTTTGAACCCTAAAAATTAATTTTTCTTAGCTAAATTAAATCTATGATAATTGTTAGTAGCTAAAATATTTGGTTTTACCTATTAATTTGGGCAAGAAATGGTTTGAAGAGAAGAAACCCTAAACTTTTAGGGTTTATGATTTTTTCTTGTGAATCGAACTTTTTAGGGTATAAATTGAACTTTTAGTTTAATCTTGATTAGTTTATAGGTAGATATTTAATATAGACACGTGATAGTATATATATTTGGATTTTCTCTTAAAGTTCAAGACAATGTTAATGTTTAACGCCTTAAGCGAATCGTTGCGTGGCTCTTGTTTGAGTACAACGAGTCACCCACATAGAGGATAACTAACATTAGCCGTGTAATAATGCTTGAAATAACAATGAGTTGAACCTTTAGGATAAAACTAGTTTAGTTATAAATAGAAATTTTAGGATATGACTTGAAGCTTTTAGGATATGAGTTGAACTTTTAGGATATGACTTGAGCCTTTTAGGTATGAGTTGAAGCTTTAGGATATAAATTAAACCTTTTAGGTATGAGTTGAAGCTTTTAGGATATAAATTGAACTTTTAGTTTAAGTTTAAACTCGTAGGATATGAATATAACTTTTAGGATATAAGTTGAACCTTGAACCTTTGTATTGTCTTGATAGTTTAGTTATAAATAGAAATTTTAGGATATGACTTGAAGCTTTTAGGATATGAGTTGAACTTTTAGGATATGACTTGAGCCTTTTAGGTATGAGTTGAAGCTTTAGGATATAAATTGAAGCATTTATGTATAAGTTGAACCTTTAGGATATGACTTGAATTTTTGTGGATATGAATTGAACCTTTTAGCATTCGTGTTATATCACCATATGCTTCTCAAGTTTTGGCCATACAAGATAGACTTGGGCAGAAGTATAATAATGATGCACAGTTGATGCATTTCAGGGAGGGGAAGAAGATATTGTAATAATATCTACAGTGAGATCTAATGTCCATTGGCATCTTGTCAAGTCTTCATTGGACTAATGTTGCGTTAACTAGGGCTCGGTATGGATCAAATTTATACTTGGTTTTGGCACAATTTGTATCTTTCTGCTTCTAATATGATGTCTAAGATTTTCAATTTTTTCTAGGCATTGTCTCTGGATATTGGGAAATGAGCAAACATTACTTGCTAGCAACTCCATCTGGGAAGCACTAGTTCTCGATGCCAAGGATCGTCAATGCTTCTTTCATGCAGACGACGATACTGACATGAGAAAAACAATTTTAGACGTGAATAAAGAACTTGATCAACTGGATGATTTACTAAATGGCGATAGTATTCTATTCAAAGAAAAGAGATGGAAGGTACACACATTTATTAATTTCTCTTGCTTTTGTTACATAGATAAATGGACAAGCTCATATTTTGGTCTTTTACACAAAATGGGGATAGTAACAATGCAACTGCTGATATCTTGTTATTCTGTTCTAAATGTTTAGTCATTCTTCGCATGGGCTTCGTTCATTGTGTAAAGAACTTTGGTCATTATCATTATTCACCCGCAACTACTTTTTTTGGTTGTCTGTTGTCTGCTAAAACAGTCGTGTGTCAATCCTTCTACTTGTTCCTCGGCTGTATTGTCTGTTGAAGTTTGGCAAAATGCCAAAGTCCCACATTGGTTGGGAGTTAAATTTGGGGGGATTTTTCCCCTATAAAAGAAGGCCTAATGTTTAGGATTGATACACACCTCTCATTTGCCTTCTCATCTGTTTAAGGCATTTGTATCTTCTCTCTTTAGTATTATTTCACTTGTATTTTTGGAGTGGAATAAAATATTTGGTTGTGTCCGAGGAGTAGGCAAAATTAGCCGAACCTCGTAAATTCTGGTGTTCCCTTTATTATTGCTTTATTGTCTTATTTATTATTTGGTGGTTGTCATAATTTTTGGTATAATAGTTGTGACTTATTCACACTCTATACATTTGGCTTCCGCAACAATTGGTATCAGAGCCAAGGTACTGTCTAAGTATGCTCTGTGGTTGCAGCATAGTCTGATCTTCCACATCAGAAAAGATTTATCTTGGTAACTGAGTCAAGGTTCTGTCTGAGTATGCTCTGTGGTTGCAGCTTAGTCTGATCTTCCACACCAGAAAGGAAATAATCTTGATTTGTGTCGTCAGCTATTAAATAATATTTGTGTCAAAGATGGGAGACAATAAACAAGAAGAATCTACATCAAGTGTCAACAATACGTCATCATTGGCATCTTCGCTTATGACAAGAATTGTGTCAAATGCGAAATTTGCGGTCGAAATATTTGACGGGTCCGGACATTTTGGGATGTGGCAAGGCGAGGTTCTAGATGTCCTTTTTCAACAAGGGCTAGATCTGGCCATTGAAGAAAAGAAACCAGATGTTATTGGAGAAGAAGATTGGAGAATTATCAACCGTGTTGCTTGCGGTACCATTCGATCCTACCTTGCTAGAGAGCAGAAATATCCATACACAAAGGAAACTTCTGCATGTAAATTATGGAAAGCACTGGAGGATAAATTTTTGAAGAAAAACAGTCAAAATAAATTGTACATGAAGAAGAGACTGTTTCACTTCACCTATGTTCCTGGTACCACGATGAATGAACATATCACCAGTTTCAATAAGTTGGTTACAGATTTGCAAAATATGGATACAACTTATGATGATGGTGACTTGGCCTTGATGTTGTTGGCGTCACTTCCTGATAAGTACGAGCACCTTGAAACTACTCTACTCCATGGAAATGACGAAGTTTCTCTCAGAGAAGTTTGTTCGGCTTTGTACAGCTATGAACAAAGAAAGCGAGAAAAACAGAAGGGCGGAGAAGGAGAAGCACTATTTGTGAGGGGTCGTCCTCAAAATCAAACGAGGACAAAGAAGGGAAGATCCAAGTCAAGATCCAGACCCAGCAAAGATGAATGTGCCTTTTGTCGAGAAAAAGGGCACTGGAAGAAAGACTGTCCGAAGTTGAAGAATAAGGCCAAACATAACAATGGAAAGGCCATTATGGATTCAAATGTAGCTGATTGTGATGATTCAGACTTCTCATTAGTTACAACAGAGTCATCAACATCTTCAGACATATGGTTGATGGACTCGGCTTGTAGCTATCATATGTGTCCCAACAGGGACTGGTTCGTGGAATTTCAAGAAGGAGAATATGGAGTCGTCCACACAGCGGATAACAGCCCTCTTACCTCATATGGCATTGGTTCAATACGATTAAGGAACCATGATGGAATGATCAGAACATTGATAGATGTTCGATATGTACCGGATTTGAAGAAGAATCTCATCTCTGTGGGAGCCCTAGAATCAAAAGGGTTCAAAATCATTGCAGAAAATGGAGTGATGAGAGTATGCTCCGGTGCACTAGTGGTAATGAAGGCTAATCGGAAGAATAATAATATGTACCGCTATCGTGGCAGTACAGTTATTGGGACAGCGACAGTAACATCCAGTGACGACAAAGAGGCAGAAGCAACCAAGCTATGGCACATGCGCTTGGGACATGCTGGAGGAAAATCCTTGAAAACTCTATCAGATCAAGGATTGTTAAAAGGAGTAAAGGCTTGCAACTTGGAGTTTTGTGAGCATTGTGTCAAAGGGAAACAGACAAGGGTTAAATTTGGTACAGCGATCCATAATACTAAAGGCATTTTGGATTATGTACACTCTGATGTTTGGGGTCCTTCCAAAACACCTTCATTGGGTGGGAAACACTATTTTGTAACCTTTGTTGATGATTTTTCTCGAAGAGTGTGGGTGTATACAATGAAAAACAAAGATGAAGTGCTGGGAATTTTTCTCAAATGGAAGACGATGGTGGAGAATCAAACAGGCAGGAGGATCAAGTGTATTCGCACAGACAATGGAGGTGAATACAAAAATGATCATTTCAATAAGGTCTGTGAAAATGATGGCATCGTCCGACACTTCACTGTTAGACATACACCACAACAGAATGGAGTGGCAGAACGTATGAACCGGACCTTGCTGGAGAAGGTACGGTGTATGTTGTCCAATGCTGGCTTGGGCAAAGAATTTTGGGCTGAGGCAATTACATATGCATGTCACCTCATTAATCGTCTACCATCTGCTGCTATTGATGGCAAAACACCATTTGAAAAATGGTACGGAAAACCTGCTGTAGATTATAACTCTTTGCACGTGTTTGGCTCAACTGCATATTATCATGTGACGGAGTCAAAATTGGATCCAAGGGCAAAGAAGGCTATTTTTATGGGAATTACTTCTAGAGTCAAAGGATATCGCTTATGGTGCCCTATGACAAAGAAAGTAATATTCAGCAGAGATGTTACCTTTGATGAATTTGCTATGGTAAATAAGGTAACAGAAGATACCAAACAAAATGAAGGTGCTTCTAAGCAGGTGGAGTTTGAGGGAAAATTTATTTTTCCTACACAAGAAGCAGAGGAGGAAACAAATGAAGATTACCCTCTGGAAGGAGAGCCAGTAGAGGAGATTCCAACTCAGGAATCTCAACAACAACTTGAATCAATAGCAACCAGCAGGCCAAAAAGAACAATAACGAAACCTGTTCGTCTCATAGAGACGGTTGCTTGTGCAACCTCAATTGTAGCTGATGATGTTCCTACTACTTATAAAGACGCTGTCCAAAGTTCAGAAGAAGATAAGTGGAGGATTGCCATGAATGATGAAATACAGTCCCTTCATCAGAATCATACATGGAGATTGGCCAATCTCCTGAAGGGAAAGAAAGCAATTGGGTGCAAATGGGTATTTGCAAAGAAGGAAGGATTTCCTAACCAAGTAGATGTTCGCTACAAAGCAAGATTGGTGGCCAAAGGATATGCTCAAAAGGAGGGAATTGATTACAATGAAGTGTTTTCTCCAGTTGTAAAACATTCCTCCATTAGAATTATGTTGGCTTTGGTAGCACAATTGGATTTGGAACTAGTTCAGATGGATGTAAAAACTGCGTTTTTACATGGAAACTTGGAGGAGGAAATCTACATGACTCAGCCAGAAGGATTCAAAGTTGCTGGAAAAGAAAATATGGTGTGCAAACTTGAAAAATCGTTGTACGGATTGAAACAATCTTCTAGACAATGGTACAAGCGATTTGACGAGTTTATGTTGCGGCAAGGGTACAAGAGAAGCAAATACGATCATTGTGTGTATTTGCACAAGCTTAAAGATGGTTCCTTTGTATATCTTCTCCTATATGTTGATGATATGTTGATAGCTTCCAAGAATTCGGAAGAAATTGATAAGTTGAAGATTCAACTGAAGAAGGAGTTCGAGATGAAGGATTTGGGTGAGGCAAAGAAAATTCTTGGCATGGAGATAATTAGAGATAGACGTTCAAAGAAACTCTGTTTATCTCAAAAGGAATATTTGAAGAGAGTACTTCAACGTTTTGGCATAGATGACAAGACTAAGCCAGTTAGTACTCCACTTGCTTCCCATTTTAAGCTAAGTACTACTATGTCGCCAATGGATGAAGCTGAACGAGAGTATATGTCAAAGGTACCATACGCAAATGCTGTTGGTAGCTTGATGTATGCAATGGTTTGCACAAGGCCTGACATTTCACAAGCTGTTGGAGTTATTAGCAGATATATGCACAATCCAGGAAGGAGCATTGGCAAGCTGTGAAGTGGATTCTACGGTATATTCATAATACTGTAGATGTCGGGTTAGTTTTTGAGCAGGAAGACAATCAGTCTGTAGTTGGATATTGTGACTCAGATTTTGCGGGTGATATGGACAAACGAAGATCAACTACTGGTTATGTGTTTACTTTTGCAAAGGCACCAGTTAGTTGGAAGTCTACTTTGCAGTCAACAGTTGCTTTGTCTACAACAGAGGCAGAGTACATGGCTATTACAGATGCTGTGAAAGAGGCAATTTGGCTTCAAGGATTGCTAAAGGAGCTTGGTGTTGAACAAAAAGGTATCACAATTTTTTGTGATAGTCAAAGTGTTATTCAATTAGCGAAGAACCAAGTTTATCATGCAAGGACGAAGCACATTGATGTTCGGTATCATTTCGTACGAGAAATCATAGAAGAAGGTGGAGTCACGGTGAAGAAAATTCATACTACAGAGAATCCTGCTGATATGCTGACAAAGGTGGTGACTGCGGTCAAGTTTCAACATTGTTTGGATTTGATCAACATTGTTGAACACTGAAGATTGAAGATGAAGACACAACCAAAATTTGTTATTGAGAGAGAATTGAAAATGTGGAATTTTGCCAAGGTGGAGATTTGTTGAAGTTTGGCAAAATGCCAAAGTCCCACATTGGTTGGGAGTTAAGTTTGGGGGGATTTTTCCCCTATAAAAGAAGGCCTAATGTTTAGGATTGATACACACCTCTCATTTGCCTTCTCATCTGTTTAAGGCATTTGTATCTTCTCTCTTTAGTATTATTTCACTTGTATTTTTGGAGTGGAATAAAATATTTGGTTGTGTCCGAGGAGTAGGCAAAATTAGCCGAACCTCGTAAATTCTGGTGTTCCCTTTATTATTGCTTTATTGTCTTATTTATTATTTGGTGGTTGTCATAATTTTTGGTATAATAGTTGTGACTTATTCACACTCTATACATTTGGCTTCCGCAACATTGTCTTCTATTTTGTTCTTCAGGTAGTGTTCAGCGACAACTTTAGAAAATCATTTCGGAAGCTGGCTTCGTCCTGCTTGAGAAAGTATGTGTTAACTCTTCTGGTTAAGCTTGCTAGTGGATGGCGGCCAAAGAGAAGGAATGTAGAGTTAGTTTGTGAAAGCTCATCTCAGGTGGTTAAGCAGTTCAAGGTGGTTGAAGGACGTTATGTTGTTTGTACAGTTGAAATTCAAAAAGAGTTCATTTATACACAAGTTCTAAAGGTTTGGGATTTATTGCCTTCGGAGAAGGTTGCGGGTTTCTTAAGACGTCTTGATAGGATATATTTAATGTACACCGAAGAATTCATCAGCCTTTGTAAGGAGAAGTATTTTGAGGGGTAAACTAGCTCTTTTACGCTCCATTGTGCTCGATATTATGATAGACTGAATTGTCTTTCTAAAAATTTCTTTAATTTTAACTTTTCATCTTCTGTTTAGGGATCTGGAAGTTCCAAAGAGTTGGAAGGTTCATCGTGATGTAGTTCAGTATAAAAAGGATGTCGAGAGCAAATTGAATCACGATTCGACTAGTACACTCGATAACAATGGTTATGTTGAAAATTCAAGAGTGAGCGAAAGCCTATTGTTAATGAAGTTTTACTCCCTGTCATCTGGTGTTGTCACGCATTTGCTCTCCGATCACCATGGTGAAGAAGTAGATATCCCTTTTGAAGTTACTAATGAAGAGAGGGAGGTAATCCGTTTTAGTAAAAGCAGTTTCATCCTTGGCCGCTCAGGCACAGGTAAAACTACTGTGTTGACAATGAAGTTGTTCCAAAAGGAGCAACAACACCATAGTTCTGTTCAAGGATTTAATGTAGCGGCAGGAAAGGAGGTAAGTCAATTTGCAGGGGAAACAAGAATTAGCTCATACGAGGATAATGAAGCGAGTCGCTGTATTGGAGAGACTAGCAGGACAACCTTGCGCCAGCTATTTGTGACAGTTAGTCCCAAACTATGTTACGCTGTCAAAAAACAAGTTTCTCAGCTACAAAGGTGATTGATCTAATCTGCGTTCGAGAGTTCCCTGGTGGAACTACCTTTTTTAATGAGCTGCATGTCTTATCCTCGAAGGCTCCAACTTAGTTTTTCTGTTGTTTTTGTTTTGTTTCTGCTGTTATGATGATACAGGTTAACAATTTCGTAGAAAATGGAAGAATGATCTGACGTTCAGTTTTAGGGACTTTAATAACTGAGCAAGTCTCTTTTTTTTTTTTCTAATTTGATTAAACTATTGTGTTTAAAATCATTGGCTACTCTATTCAAATGCAATTTGTTTTGAGTTAGAGGTGAAAATAGGAAAAGGATAATTATTATATAGTATATTCTTAATATCATTATTTGTATAATTCATTCATCATTATAATTCCTTCATCTTATGCTATTTTTAATTTTTAATTTTTTATAGTGTTCTATAATTTTTATAATGTTCTGAAGGGGAGCCTTGACGTAACTGGTAAAGTTGCTGGCATTTGACCAGCATGTCAATGGTTTGAGTTGGGGAAATAGCCTCTTGCAGAAATGCAGGTAAGGCTGCATACAATAGACCCTTGTGGTTAGCCCTTCCCTGGACCCCGCGCATAGCGCGAGCTTAGAGCACCGGGCCGCCCCTTTTTATTTTTTTATAGCGTTCTATGGTGCAAACTTATTAGCTTAGTGCATGTTGCTTTTAAGAATTTTTTTAGTAATGTTTACATGATGCAGGTGATATTAGTGACATGGATGTTTAGTTGTGTTCCTGATAGGCGTAAAATTTGTTGATCGTAATTGTGTTCCTCTAACACTTACCACTCATAAATCTGCAGGTTTGCCTGTGGAGGAAGTTTTTGGGCGGAAAGTAGCTTCGAAGTTGATGATTTAGATGGATTGAAGCAGTTTAATGACATACCGAGTTCCTTTACTGACATTCCATACAAAAAATACCCTCTTGTAATCACATTTCATAAATTCTTAATGATGCTTGATGGAACTGTAGGTTCCTCCTACTTTGATAGATTCAATTTGAAGTGGAAACTTTCCAATGATAGAAATTTGAGGTCAGTCGCTCTACAAACTTTCATAAGAGAGAAGGAGATCAACTATGATCGTTTCTGTTGCTTGTATTGGCCTCGCTTCAGTAGTCAGTTGACCAAGAATCTTGATTCTTCAAGGGTCTTTACGGAAATAATCTCTCATATAAAAGGAGGGCTACAAGCAGGGGATTTTCATGACGGGAAGCTAAACAGAGACGCCTATATTTCGATGTCTGAATATCGGGTCTCCAATATAAGTGCGGAAAAAAGAAATGGAATTTATGATATTTTCCGAGCTTATGAAGAGATGAAGATGGAGCGTGGTGAATTTGATATATCTGATGTAGTTAATGATCTCCATCATCGGCTAAAATGTCATAATTTGGACGGTGACAAGATAGACTTTGTGTATATTGATGAAGTTCAGGATCTAACAATGAGACAGATTTCTCTTTTCAAATACATTTGTAGGAATGTTGAAGAAGGCTTCGTTTTCTCTGGGGATACGGCCCAGACAATTGCAAGGGGAATAGATTTTCGGTTTGAAGACATAAGGAATCTATTCTACAATGAGTTTGTCATGGACTCAAAGGGTGACAAAGCTGCCAAAAGAAAAGATAAAGGACACTTGTCATGTGTTTTTCAGTTGCTTCAAAATTTCCGCACACATACTGGTGTACTCAAACTTGCTCAGAGTGTGATTGATCTGCTTCGTCATTATTTCCCTCAATCTGTAGATGTCTTGAAACCCGAGACAAGTCTTATAGATGGTGCGGCTCCAGTGTTGCTCAAGCCCGGAGATGATGAAAATGCTATTTTAACTATTTTTGGGAATAGGGGCAATAATGTTGGCAAAATAGTAGGCTTTGGTGCGGAACAGGTAATATTAGTACGTGATGAATCTGCTAAGAAGGAAATCTTTGGTTTAATTGGTCAGAAAGCTCTTGTTTTGACCATTGTGGAATGCAAAGGGCTGGAATTTCAGGCAAGTCTTCTGCTTGCTTGTTGTGCTTAAGATTTCAGTTAATCTTAGAATTCACTTTTCTTTTTTCCTTTAGTTTCAGTGATAATTGACAGAATTTTGTCGCGTGGCTATTATTTAAGAGCTTAGTGTAGAACCTTTACATGTCTTAACTCGAGGGTTTAACAAATCGGATAATTAATGCACATGGATTAGTATACTTATCCCCAAAAGTGAGCTGCTTGATCTCTTTTTTTCTTTCTTTCTTTCTTTCTTTCTTTCTTTCTTTTTTTGAAAAATTGAGTAATGAGATCTTACTACTCTAAGGCTTGAATAGCAAGCTGTTTACCTCTTTCTCCTGCCTTTCTTGACCTAAATATAGGCAGCCTGTGGCGCAATTATCATACACTAGCAAGTTTCTGTTGTTTTGAAGGAACCAAAAACAGTACCTCTAATCTGTGGTCGTACATGTTAGACACATGCTTTGGAAGTACATAGAAAATACTTTCATGTGCAATGTGATTTCTAGATGGTCCGCGATAGGTATTATTCATGTGCAATGTGTCTTTTTGTGTGATAATTAAAGTTGAGAAGAAATAATATCAATTTTTTCTTGCATATGGCCAATAAAATCTGGTACAATAATTAGAGAGACAATGCAAATCTGTCATTTGATCCCATTATTCTAGAACAGTAAATTCCTTATTCTAAGGGGTTTATATGACTAAATTATATTGGAACTAATGCAGATTTAGATTTCATGACTATCTGAAGATTATACATACTATACACACACACATAAAGTTCATTTGACTGAAATGTTGGTATACATTATAAGACGGAATAGGTTGGTTTGCGGCACTTAACTTACCTTGCTACAGTTTTAATTCTACTTGGAAAAGTTGCTGAATATATTACATTTCTGCTGTCTTTTACTGAATTCTTCTCATGTTCATATTTCATTGATCATTTGTAGGACGTACTCCTATACAATTTTTTTAGCTCGTCGCCACTTGGAAATCAGTGGAGAGTCGTATATGAGTTCCTGAATGAACAAAATTTAGCCGATTTATCCTTCCCAAGTTTCTCTGATACAAGACATAATGTCTTGTGTTCTGAACTGAAGCAACTATATGTGGCAATTACTCGAACAAGGCAAAGATTATGGATATGTGAAAGCGTAGATGAGTTTTCTAGGCCTATGTTTGAGTACTGGCGAAGGTTGTGTCTTGTAGAAGTAAGGGAGGTAGATGATTCAATCGCAGAAGCTATGCAAACATTTAGCACTCCGGAGGAGTGGAAATCAAGGGGAATGAAGGTCAAGTTGATCTTCCTTGTTCCATTGATTCAACGTTCCATTTTTCAGTCTTATGTCATTAAAATATGCATCTCAATTTTTCCCTGTCCTCATTAAGTGGTTGATGTTCTAATGCAGCTGTTTTGGGAGAAAAATTATGAGATGGCACTAATGTGTTTCAAGCAAGCGGGAGAAACGGATTGGGAAAAAAGAGCTAAGGCAGCTGGTATCAGGGCAGCTGCTGAACGAGTTCTTTATTCAGATCCTGGAAAGGCTCGCACCTATCTTCTCGAGGCTGCTGAAATCTTTTATTCTATTGGCAGGTTCGAGTCTGCAGCTGAATGTTTTTATGACTTGAGGGACTATGAAAGAGCAGGTATGATAATGGTGATCTTTCCTGTAAATTTGCCTCGTTTCCCCCGGAGTTCCTAACCTATTGGGATTTTTTCCTTTTCTTTTCCAACTCTGCAGCTTTCTTGTGTTTGCATTTTGAAGTCATTTTTGCACTTCCGTTTCTTAAATTTTAGACATCCACTTTTGAGCTTTAGCACCTTCCCTCCTCCACCTGAAATGAAATTAAAAAAGGATAATGCGACTTTTTCTTTGACGCAGGATATGTTTAGTACTTTAGTTTAATGAAAAACATTAGTATACCTGTTCACTAATCAATTGAAAATGGTAAAAGCCTTCTGTCTTAATGCGTTGGTTATCTCTGGTATTTAGTGCTATAAAATGCATATAAACTCGTCATCATTAATTCTACATAAGTCTCATATGTGATGGTGTTTTTGGTTAATCTGTATAACGTGCCAATCTTATATGCAGGAAGTATTTATTTGGACAAGTGTGGTGAATCTCAACTGATAAAAGCTGCTGAATGTTTTTTACTGGCCGGTCGCTATAAGCGGGCAGCAGGAGTTTATGCAAAAGGAAATTATTTCGCAGAATGTCTGTCAGTTTGTTCCAAAGGAAAATGTTATGACTTAGGTCTGAAATATATCGAGTACTGGAAGCAACAGGCTGTCCAGGGGGATAATATTGGGAAAAGTGCTGTTGAAATTGACAAAATTGGGAAGGAGTTCCTAGAGAATTGTGCATATAATTATTTTGAGCTCAAGGACAAAGCATCTATGATGAAATTCGTCAGAGCTTTTCCATCAATGGACATGAAGCGCAAATTCTTGATGTCTCGAAAGTGCCTTGACGAGCTGCTTCTATTAGAAGAAGAGTCAGGAAACTTTGCTGAAGCTGCAGAAATCGCGCGGCTGAAGGGAGATATTCTTTGTGAAGCTGATATGACCGGGAAGGGAGGGGATTTCGATAAGGCGTCCTCGCTCATCCTTTTGTATGTGCTCTCTCACTCCTTATGGATGGCCGGAAGCAAAGGTTGGCCTTTGAAGTCGTTCGTGCAAAAGGAGGATCTCTTAAAGAAGGCGATGTCATTTGCGAGTCATGGGACAAATTTTGAGACCACGAGCATTGAAATTAAAGTTTTATCAAATGAGTCGGGTGATTGGTCTGACCTGAAGCATATTTTCAGCGCCTCTCAGAAATGTAGATGTCTCGTAGGTGAAATTTTATGCAGTAGAAAGATCTTGGATTTTCATTTTCAAAATGATGCAACGAAGTATGTTTGGGATGATAAATTATCGGTCAATCTACAGAGTTCAGAAGAACTGATTTCGTGCTGTCAGGTTAGTGTTGGAACGCTGGTTCAGTTTATGAATTCGTGGAAGAAAAATGTCTTTTACGTTCTTGATTCTCTCGAGTGCCTCGGCGAAGTAAATTTTGGCGAATTTAAGGGAGTTGGTGAATTTTGCTTAAAATACTTTGGTGCTAGGCAGCAGTTGAATGGTCTCAACGTCACATATGTTCTGCTGCATCCAGAAGCCGAATGGATCAAAAATATTCAAAACTTTGTCGTTAGACGGAACAAGCAGACAGTATTTGTTGATGCTCGGCATTTTATTTCTGCTGCTCGGACTCATTGGCATACAGAACTACTCGTAGTCGGTCTGAATGTTCTTGAAACTCTTGCATTCCTCTATGAATTGGCTGCAAAGTCCATGCCTCTATTTTGTCAAAGCATGTGCCTACTAAATATTTACGAGATTGCAAAGTGTTTAAGTGAGTCCAAACACCATGATTTTAAAATTTTTGAGAGTAGAATACAGAACTTTCTGACACTATCTACAAAGTACTTTGAAAAGGTATTCCCCCTTGACCCCCGACAGTCAATGGTTGAAAGTATGATTTCTTTAAGGAGAACAAAGCTTTCCTCTGACTTACTTCAAGAATTCGTCGTTCAAGATATTGGCACCAGTGATCATCTTAGCTACGGACAGATTGGAAGGATTGTGATCATATGGCTTAGTTCCGGAAATATTTCCGACGAGCTGTACAAGATAATTGTTGGAAGAATCCCGTCAGATGTTCCGTGGAAATCATTCATTGAAATTCTCAGTTGCACGAAACGGAGAGGGGGCTTGGAAGATTTTCAGTCGGGCGATTCTTTTCGTGGAGGCAAATTGTTAGAATTTCAAGAAGTTCTATCAAGCAACTGTAATCTTGAATGTTCTTTGGAATCTTCGAATAATCCAGTTAAAACTGCGGAGGTTACATTATTGCAGATATTTTTTGAAGCTTTACAGGATACCTTTAGTGCGAACTGGAAGAAAATAGGTGACTGTTTATCTCCTTGTTGCTTCTTGTATCTTCTTGAGCGCTTTCTGATTTTGGTATCTCTGTGTCGTGGATTCTTCTTCACCGCGAAATCTTCATTTGTGGAATGGCTGATCTCTGAGCAGTTTGAAGCCCGACCAACTTCCGGGCATGCAATTAACACACTGCCTTTAGAAGAATTTTTTGATTCCATTCTTGCAATGGTGCAAGTATTCATTTATGATAAAGCTAGTACAACTGAGTGGATTTCCCGATGTAAAATTAATGTCGATCTGTCCTATAAGCAAATGGTCTTGAGATTGGTTCTTATCCTATGCATACTTTGTGTGAACTGTGAGAAATACTATGATGTTCTTTTCAAAGTGCTCAGTATCGATGATGTTAGGAACCAACTTCCAGAGGAACTTTATTCCATCCTTCAACGAGGAACGGAGAATAACTATCTTCAGATCAATGAAATTGGAGAAGCTTTTCAAAAAGGCGGTGACGCTCTTCTGGTTGTCAACCTTGGTGAGATTGCTACGGGAGTTGAGTATACCAATGTTATTTCTGTCAAGTTGGGAACAAACTGCAGCAGAGAAGACATCCTGAGTTTGTTGTTTCCGACCAGAACTGGCAGTTCAATAGTTCAGACTTTCACTGTTACAGAAGTCATTACTGATCCATGCGCCAACGTTTCCTCGCATTGTGGTAATCAACCAATGCAAATGAATTGGGCCTTGTTTCAGGAAATATCAGATGTCTTGAAGTCTAGTGGCGGCGATGACTCTGGAACTTCTGCAGATTTCTCAACTCGTAATTTGAAGGTGAAGCTAATCCTAATTCTCTGTGTCTTATGATCTAGAACTCAGTTAAACTGTGTACTCGGGTAGGTGAGCCTTGGCGTAATTGGTAAAGTTGCTGCCATGTGACCAGGAGGTCATGGGTTCAAGCCGTGGAAACAGTCTCTTGCATAAATGCAGGTAAGGCTGCGTACAATAGACCCTGGTGGTCCGGCCCTTCCCCTGACGCCGCGCATAGCGGGAGTTTAGTAAACCGGGCTGCCCATGCTTTTCTCTTTTTCTATTAAGTTACTAAACTTTTCTTTTGTTGTTTTAAGGAGGAAATGAATGCTAATGTGAACTTTTTGACTGCTGCAATCAACCTGTCCTCGAGAGAGAATCTTTGTGCTGGTGAGGAATTGATGGAGGAAGCGCGTAATATGCTTCAGGAGTTGATACAACTCCATACATTGATGAATACGAGGTGCGATCTTGTTCTTAACCACTGTATTCTTCGAATTTACGCTGCTGCATTATACCACGCTACCTGTAGTTAAGAGTATGCTCTTAGGTCAACAAAATGGAATTCCACCCGCCCCTCGACACATTTAATTTGACTAGATTAGCAAGGGGCTAAAGTTTTGTGCTTAATGTTATGCAGCCCTCTGGATAGGGGAAGCATTGAAATTTTTTTAGAGAGCTTGTTGTCAAAAAAGCCGAAGCTAGAAGCTTTCTTGAATCAGTTCATTGTGCCCGAGGATAGCAGCCGGAGCGTTGCATTAGAGAACCAATGCGAGGAAATGCTTTATGTAGCGAGTAATGAAGTTGCTACAACGGATCTTCCATTTACAAGTACTTCTGAGACCCGAGTTAGTGATCAGGGCGCGGGAAGGAAGCAGGGAAAAGGGAAGGGCAAGTTCAAGAAGCGAAAAGGAAACAGGAAGAAGTGAACTATACTTTTGTGCACCTTTGTGCTGTGAATAACAATGAGTTGAAATGAACTCTTATGTAATACAGAATCTGTATGGTGTTCTAAAGGAAATGATATGTAAGATAGTCATGTAAAAAAAGTAGAAAGGAATATATGTATCTGTCCTTTGTTTGCAATGATTTTTGGGAAAAGGCCTAAATTTGCCTGTCTACTATACTATATTGTTTACTTCTGACACCCGTTATACTATTCATCAAATCTAGCCCCTATCGATAATAAACTTTTAAAAATTGTCCCTAACCCTAATAAATTTACACCGTGGCAGGTGACCCACTCCATTTTTTCCAAATCAGCAGTCAAGTCACACGTCCCCGCCAAATTAAAATCTCATAAACTCCTTTGCATCCTCAATTGACGAAGTGACACCCGACTTCTCAATTAAAATGCCACACATTAGAGTCCATGTCACTAGTTTAAATATAAATAACTATACCCACTTAAATTTAATCATCCACTTAAATCTATTCTTCTCCATTAATAAATCATCAATGTTGAAACACTAATGTTCATGAGAGGAATCACAATTCAAGACCTTTCAACAATGGTTTTCTTGAAAAATTTAACCACCGAACTCTTCAAAAGCAATGGCTATTTTGTTTGAGCTCAAAAAGTGATTTTCATTTAGTTTTTAAACTTCAAAACATCACAAATTCTAAAATCTCAAAATTGGATTTTCATAACAAACTTCATGAGAAATTCATGGGGAACATCTCCTAGAGAGCCCGAAAGAGGAAGAAACCAAGAGCTCGACTTATTTTGGCAACGATGGTCGATGAAGCATTGGCGAGCTCATCATTTAGGTTACAAGGAGTAGATGCATCTGATTCATTATCTATGCCGCGTCATTCAAGTTAGTTAACAATGGTGAGAATCTCGAAACCCACTATGGTGTGTTCTTTGGGTGTCGAAAAATTGAAGTTGACAATTCGATTTGTTGATTATATATGGAGGAAATCAGCTGGATGTTGTTGTTTGGAGCTTAAAATCGTGAATCAAACATTAATTTCGTGGATTTAAGTGAAGAACAAATTTGTACTCCATTTTTTGGGTTGCCGAAATTTGAAGTTGAAAAAAGATTTAAGAATCTGAAATTCTTGTTTGTTTCCTACTGAAATCGAGTGAAAAAAATAAAAATTGGAGTATAGATTTGGAAAAAAAAATCACCATCAAAGGATTTGTAAGAATGCTTGAGAACATAAAATGGGTATTCTAATTTGCTTAAATTTAAGCAAAGTGTTAGCTGGAATTTGTTGAAAATATTAATGTTGAGAAGTTATGGTTGCAACTTGAGTCAGTTTAATGAAAGTTTAATGAAGAACTTGGCCTAGTTTGGATTGAAAAATTTGAAGCAAAGATGAAGAACTCATGGAAGAAGAGGAAGTAGGAGCCCTGAGGGGGTGGGGTTGTGGGATATGTTTTAATTTTTTTTATTGAGTAAATAAGTGAATATTAAAATAGTGACATTGACGCTTATGTGCCATTTGATTGAGGGGTTGGGTGCCATTGTGGATAGTCGTTATGTGGCGGGGTCGTGTGACTTGGCAGAAAAAATAGAGTGGGTCAGCTGTCACGGTGTAGATCCGTTAGGGTTTTGGGCAATTTTTAAAAGTTTATTAAGGGTAGGGGCTAGATTGAACGAATAATATAAGTGTATAACGGGTGGCAGAAGTAAACAATATAGATAGTAAGGGGCAATTTTAGACCTTTTCCCATGATTATTTGGGCGTATTTAGTATGATGGAAAACATAATGTGGAAAATATTTTTCAATTTTATCATGTTTGGTTGGTATAAATATTTTGAAAAATATTTTTCTTATGAACTCATTTTCCTCCATACTAAGAGGAGGAAAAACAATTTTCAAAATTCTATTTCAACCTTTTCCACCCCAACCCTACCCCACCCCACCCTACCCCTTAATCCACATCCTTGCCACCTCGGGCCCGTTACCCCGACCTACCATCCTGCACCCAGACTTCACCCTAAGCCACATCGTACCCACCATGGAACCCTCCACTCATCGTCTAACCCTCGCCTCGGCCCACCACGCACTCCTCCCTCTACTCTGTCCCATCCTAACCCCCCCTCCCCACACACACACCCACCCTTCCCCCTTGCTTGCCTTCATTCAGTTCGTCTTTCATAGTGTATGTCTAGATTATATCTCTTTAAAAAATATTTTTGTTAACTAATCAAACTATAGAAACTAAGTAAGAAAATCATTCATTTTTTAAGAAAATATTTTGGAGGGAAATATTTTTAAAGGGTAAAATGACATAGATGATAGTTCAGACAGTAGCCTATGGGCTCAGGGGCGGAGCTAGAGTACTGAAAGCGGGTTCGGCCGAACCGAGTAGCTTTAGTTCGAACCTTGTATTTGTCTTAAAACTTCTATTGAATACGTAGAAATTATTAATTTAGAACCCAGTAACTTTAAACGATTAGAATTCCGAACCCATAATCTTGAAATCCTGATTCCGCCTCTGCTTGGTAACCATAAAATACTCCAATATATAATGTGGATTGTATTATACAGCGAATTCCAAATAAGTTCACAAATCAATCTTTTTCAGTAATTTGATGGAACACACAACTTGAAACATGTTGAATTGTGATCTGTATGTTGACTTGATTCAATATGATGAACTTGTAAGGATAAATCAAATTATTAAATAGCGTAATACGGTTCAAAATACAAACCAAACCATACAAAAAAGTTAACTTTTGTTCTTGCAATTTTGTATAAGGACCCAAAAAAGTGTCATATTTCTCAATTTTTTGCTGAAATACGTTCCATGTCTTCCTTTAGCTCGGATAAAAGGTCCAAAGACAAAGGACTTTCACTAAACTACTGTTTGGACATAGATTTGGTTGAAACTCGAAAAAAATGAGCTTTTAATGATGAGATAAAAAATGCTATTTGAAAGTTAAAATATTTTACATGAAAAGAATTTAAAATTTTGTGAGTAGAAAACTTCGAAAACTACTCTAGGGTTGTTTTTTGGGATTTGAAGATTTTGTTTCAAAATCTGTTAAAAATGATTAAAATCTATAATAAAAAATAAGTATTTAAAAAAAAAACTTCCAAATTTTATGGCCAAACGGGAGCTGACAAAGGATTCTCTAAATAATCTTGGGGGATTTTGGAAGCATTCCGTAAAGGATAATACAAACAGGGAAATGTTGAAAGGCTTGAGGATTAGACTTAACCTCAATGATTTAACATGTTTGCATATACAAAAGCGAATTCGGAATTTAAAACTTAAAGATTACTTTATTTATATCAAGTTAATATATAATAATAATCGAATTATAATTAAATATTTATAAATATTTAACAAAAATTTACATTGACAATCTAGACGAAGACTATTAAATTCCGTAAATCCATATATTATACTCTAAATTTGTCACTGCATACACATCGTATATCGTACATTTGTCTTTTTGTACGTTAATTATTGATGTTTGCAACAACATGTCACATGTCGTCTTTGTTTTTTCAGCTATATAAACAGAGCTCTACTTCCGTAGTTTATTTAATTTATTATCCTGTTTTTTCGACTATGCTGTGACTTTGCTTTTTCTCAGTTGAGGGTATATCACAAATAACCCCTCTACCTTTACAATGTAATTGATAAAACTGCGTACACATTACCCTTCCCACTTGTAGGATTACGCTGGACTTGTTGTTGTTGTTAGACGGAGCTCTGCTTAACAAATATGCTCTCTATTTCTTCTGAGTTTTTCTTCTTCTTTTTTTGGCATGAAAAGTGTAAAGTTTTTGCGTTAGATTTTTTGTTGTTGTCTAAGAAAGAAAAAAAATGGACTTTTTTTTTTTACAATTAGTGATAAGTGTTTCAAATTTTCCTTTTCAAAAAGTGAAGCACCTTTTTCCTTATGTACCAAATTCGCAGACTTAAATCAGATTTCTTGAATTTATATATATATATATATATATATATATATATATCTTTGGGAAAAGACACAAATAGTTTTTCTGGTCTAGTGGTTCTATGGTGTAGTGGTTAGCACTCTGGACTTTGAATCCAGCGACCTGGGTTTGACTCCCGGTAGGACCTTTTCTTGATTTATTTTTAATCTTGATCCTATATTCTCTGTTTATTTTTTTTCTTATTTAATCGATTTTTCATGGACTAAAAAGGGAAAAGGATATGGCATTTGACCATTACATGGAAAAGGATATATGTTGACGTAATTACATTGAACTATTACAGTCAGACCTCTCTATAACAACATCCTTATATAACAACACTTCACTATAAAAATCAAGTTTTTTCAGAATTAAATTCCATTTTCTGTTATAATATATGTTTTCTATAACAATAATTCGCTATAACATTCACAAATATCTAGAAGAAACGAGACTGTTATAGAGAGATTTAACTGTATTATCTTTAATCTTATTTTTACAGAGCATGTTCGTTGTTTATGCTAAATTCCAAAATTTCTTCTTTAGGCGCCACAGTGTAAAATAAAAATAAAAATAAAAATATTAAAGGCGAATATCTTTCGAGCAATTGCAATAAGTTAACATAATTTTTGTTGGTTCATGAATAGTTTCGAGTGAATAATATAGCACGGGCATCCAAAGTGGATATAAAATTTATCAGGAAAATATATGAAGAAGAACAAATCATATTAAGACTTGACATACGTTACATAAAAAAAGTTAGTCCGTATCATACAATTATTGCACAAAATAATTGACGGGGTATTATCACTTTTAATCCGCGCCAGAAATTATTTAAATTTGGTAGCCGAAAAAATGTATAAAATTTATATGTAACATACATAATGTATATACATTTTTCGGTTATTATTTTGAGAGCAACTATAAAGTATCATTTTCCCAAAATTTGACGGGTGTGCTGGTTGAGAGATAACCAAATGGCTTAGCACAAATTTAGTGGGCGTTTGGACATAATAATTGTAAAATTCCAAAATAGGGGGAAAAACTTTTCCAAGTGAAAATGGTATTTGAAATTTAGAGTTGTGTTTGGACATGAATAAAATTTTGGGTTGTTTTTGAAGTTTTGTGGGTGATTTGAGTGAAAATTTTGAAAAACAGCTTTTTGGAGTTTTTTAAATTTTCAAAATATATCTTTAAGTGAAAATTGAAATTTTATGAACAAACGTTGATTTAGAAAAAAAAAAAAATTTCTTTTGTCCAAACGGGCTCTTAGTAAGTAAACATCCCTAATGAAACTTGTGAAATATTGAATTGTGAAATCATCTGAAATAAACATATATATTAAACATGAACCATTTTCATTTATTCATTTTTATATCCATAACATACTCTTTTACGTTCTCATCTTGCATGGTATTGAAACATACGTATAGTAACAGTAGTATTATTTATTATAGTAAACTTTTTCACGTGCAAGCCATAATATTTTAATTAGTTTATTGACAGATCGATGTGAAACTAGAACTCAAAAATAATCACCGGCTCCTTGTCATTAGGTCACTAACTTTCTTAAATTTTCGGTACTGGAAAACGTCAACCACCATATACGATCTTACAACTTTGTGAAAACCTATGTTTTTATAGTAAATAATCGTGCGTATCTAATCACTGTGACCGTCTCATCTAAAATTTAACTCCTTCGACATAATTTTTTTAAAAATAAATAGAAGAAGGTTGTTACATAAAACAAAGTACTTAGCCGTTTTGATTATGATGTACAGCGCATTGGCCTCACGTATGTCCTTTCACACTATTTCGTTTTCTTTCATAAATAGCAATACTAAATTAGTATTTTTTTTTTGGGTACCAAATAATGGAAATATTTTACTAACATCCATATGGTCACTCACGCGCTTTTCTATTTTTAGCAATTATTTGAAAAACAAAATTGGGATTATGTCATTTTGTCGAGAATTGTTTACCACTAAAAAGTGTTTGTAACCCATCGAGTTTGTTGTAGAATAAAAACCACCGAATTGGTTAAAAAACAATTATACTCCATAACCATGACCTCTATAAGAAATGATATATTTGGGTTGGCATGTCATTCCATAGGATCAACTAAAAAAAATGATAGTTGGGGCATTTTAATTAATATGAGTCAAATCTCTCTATAACAGTCTCGTTTATTTCGATATTGTTTTGCCGTTATGGTGAAGTAATATTATAGAGAACATATATTATCATAACATAAAAAAATTGGTTCCCAAGAAAACTTGACAATTATAATAAAGTGCTGTTATCAAGGATGACTGTTATAGAAAAGTTTGACTCTCTATATATATATTGCTTTTCGACATTTCTTAGTTAACCTTCATTAATAGATTCAGGAATAACTTTAATCCACTTATAAACAATTAATAATCAATTGAAATGAATGATGCTAAGACTCACGAATGGAATCAAGATAAATAGTTAAAAGTTTTATAAAAGGTGTTCTCTAAAAATAATTAATTAAATTGCCAACGTCCAATGAAATGAAGAAAAATTGATGGAAAATTATATTTCACATGTCGCAGAATTTTATACCAGCATTGTCGATTCATTATCACAATTCGACTTATAAATAAGTTCAATAGGAGATATTGACATTTGACACCAGTATTTAATATCATTTAATTTAATTTAACTTTCTGTTTCTGTTAATTGTTTTTCAGTTGTACGGTCAAAGTTAGTATCCATTTTCATTCATACGTTATGCTAAATTGCAAGTTAATATAAACACTTAAACCTAACTAGCTAGTTAATGAATTTAGCTTTTACACAAGGTGACCTGCAATTATAAATATACTAAAACCCAATTTAGTTACTTCAAAAATAGCGTACATGCTATAACTAATTAAAATATACTGACAATGAAAAATTCCTTCTACTATCTATATATACAAGTTAAATTCTCAAATAAATATAGGAGGTTATTCTCTTAGATATAGTGTATATACACCATCAGATTAACTCGACTTACAACGTATACTGTCTCTCTTCTATTTTATGTAACATTATTTCTTTATTAGTCCGTTAAAAAAAGAATGACATATTTTTTATAATTTTTTTAAGTATAAGCTTTATGTTTTACTTTAACAACGTACTTTTATAACAACAGAAATCTCATCAAATCCACACAACATTTCTTTCTTTCAAATTCCGTATTCAGTCAATAAGTCAAAAACTGCGATATGAACTAAAATAAAGGGAGTAAATAACTCTTTACAATAGATTCGATATGATAATCGAAAAATATAATATGTAATAACATGTCTTAACTATTTCTTTTTACAATATATTATAACTATTTAAAATGCACTATATTATAAAAATTCTATTATAAGTGTAGCTTATTTAACTTAAAAATGGAGTATAGACAATTGCAAGTCCAAAATAACATAACCACTTGGATCCACCTGGGCCCCACAATCCAGAAATATAAAATCAGTGGAAAAAAGCTCATCCCTTTACCGAACACCGGCTATTTCGGTAAAACTCCCCGCCTATAAATATCTCAAATCTTTCCCCGCTTGTTCCTCAGTCATCGTCATTCCTTCGACGACCACCGGATCTTCCCTTACACGGTTGTTCCGGCAATATAAATTCTCCATTTTACCCCTACTCTATTCCTCTAATTCCTTTTTTATCCTTTCTAATTTTTTCTATCCCTTTTTTCCTCATATTTTGCATGGCAGTAAGTTTTCTAAATCGGGAGGTATCAGATTTATGCCTTGGAAAACCGGCATTACGGCCTATAATTCCGGCGACCGCCACGTTAGCGGAGGCGATAGCGGTTTTGAAGAGAACCGGCGAGACTTATGCAAGCGTGTGGAAGGTTCTAGAAGAAGATGATTATTCTGTTGAATGCCGCTGTATAGGGAAGGTTTCAATGGTGGATGTGATTTGCTATTTATGTAAAGAGGAAAGTTTAATTGATTCTTCTAAGGTACTTGAGGTTCCTGTATCTAAGATTTTGACTAAAGGGGATAATATTGTTAGGCATTTGGAGCCCAATTCCAGGTTTGTGATATTTTTACATGGAATCCTACATTCCTACTACTTTTGTGTCATTTAATTTATATTTTATTATTAATTGGACAGCCAAATGTTCTTTTAATTTATCAAATACTCGCGACTTATATCACGTGTTCGAGCCGTAGAATCAACCACTAATACTTGCATCGGGTAGACCGACTACATTACACCTTCTTGGCAGAGGCGGAGGCCATGTATCGGCACCGGATTCAACTGAACCCAATACTTTTGGCGCGAAACATAAATTTATATGTAAAAATTCATTAATATCTTAAATAGCAATATGAACCTATAACTTAAATAGATTCAATGCTATAAAAATCTTAAAGGTTGAGCCCATAAAACTTAAATGTTAGATCTGCCTCTGCTCCTTGGGTGCGGCCCTTCCTTGGACCCTACGTGAATACGGGATGCTTTGTGTATCGGGTTGCCCTTTACTCGCGACATAGTGTGATGAAGTTTAAGAAAGAAATAAAAGATTTTTGAAACTTGCATCGCGAATATGCCCTCATGTCATAGTTTCTCGTTAAGGATAAAATAAGAAGTTTAAGTTAAATTAATTTCAAATTTAGAAAAGGGGTCATTTTTGTAGCGGACTATTGAAATAGTGTCACATAAACTGAAACGGAAAGAGTAGTTCTTAAATACTTTTAATTAGAAAATATCATGAATTTGTTGTCGTTGAACAGAATATCTAACTTTTGTTTAAATATTTTGAAGTTTTGAAGAGTCGATGACCAAATCACATAAAAATTAAATTAGTTGAAGAATTCACATTTCTTCCACTTGGTTGATTTGTCCCATGTCATGTACTCTCTTCTTGCATTTATTTAATTTAGTAGGATTTTACTATGATTACTGCTACTAATTGCTTTTAATTTTTTCTCTTCTGAGAATCGCTTTTCTTAGCTCGTTTATTAGTTTACTATTTTTGTTTTTGAAGTTTCTTGTTAAGAATATATGCAGTCTTCATCCTTTACTCTGAAATTTTGTGGCGGAGAGAATTTAAAAAATCTTTGCTTTTCTTTTTTGTGGTTCCAAATATGATATGAAGATTAAGGTGATTATTTTTAGGTAAGAGTTCCGAATTCTTGATGCTTGAACGTATGACTTAGTATTCCACAGAGGAAAGCTAATAAATATGGAGAGTGGATGTTCCAAAATAACAATGCTAAAGAATTTGTTGAAAAGGAACAATTTTTAGCTCACAAATCACAGTTTTTTCATCAAGTGGAAAACTTTCAGTCGGTGTATCAACGTGACATTTTATCGTCTTTTTTCCTTAACATATCAGCTACAAGTTCATTTCATGCAGCATCAAGTGGTTTTAATTTGTTTAATCCGCTGTCTTTTCATCTTTTCTTTGGCAGAGGGTCTATCGGAAACAGTTTCTCTGCCCTCCTAGGGTATGGATAAGGTTTGTGTACACATTATACTTCCGAGACCCCACTTATGAGAGTTGACTGGATTTGTTGTTGTTGATCCGCTGTCTTTGTCTTTTTATGGTTTAGATATGTAGTGTAGATGAACATCCTTTGGCACATGAGAGGCAACCACCTTTGAGGCTCTCTTAGGAAAGCATCTCGTATTTATATCAAATCAATCAATTACATGTGTCTATCATACGCAAATTTATCATTTAAATCGTGGTCAAATGACATGTATTCTCACTTTACTTTACAACCGCAAAGAGTATTGATTGATTTGGTGTAAACACCAGATGCGAATAAGTATTAACGCTCGCACGTCTCTACACATTTTGATTGATGCATTGAGGGACACTATTTATTAGTCAATACCAACTAATTGGAAATAAGATTTAGTCGGGTTAGATTCGTGTATGACAATGTCGGGATTAGTTTGAGTTTTGAGGAATTGCTAGATGGGTTTGGACTAGAATACCTCTGCTTATATTATGTTTTAATTTGTATTTGATTTTGGGAATTGAGTTGAATATTATGGTGAGAGAGTTTGTTCTTATTTTGATTATTCTTTTGCTTTCACAAACAAACAAAATAGAACAACTATGCAAGACAATAGTACAACCTGTGACAAACAGAAACCCTGCTTACTTTTAGAGAACCCTTTACTGTTGTTACTGCTAGTGCTTCTTTTCCTATATTTCCTTTAACCAAGGGTCTATTGGAAACAACCCCTCTATCTTTACAAGGCAGGAGTAAGGTCTGCATACACACTACCCTCCTCAGACCCCTCTTTTGGGATTACACTGTCTTTTTTGTTGTTGTAGTAGTGTAGATACGGCATTCAATAGAGGATTTATAGCCGATCCAACTAGCTTGAGATTGATGCGTAGTATGTTGATTGGTTTATTGCAGTGTGCTGTTATTGGTAGTCTGCTGAAATTTCTTTATTGTTTGTTCAGCTTGCTGGAAGCTATAGATCACATTCTTGAAGGTACACAGAACCTTGTTATACCGATTCACAACTACACAAATTCAAGGAGAAAGCCTTTGAGTAAATCATCCTCTTTGAAATCCACACATCATAATGGAGTTGAATACTGTTGGATAACACAGGAAGACGTTGTCCGCTTACTTCTCAATTCCATTGGAGTGTTCTCCCCTATGCCAACTTTTTCAATTGAATCGCTCAACATCATCGATCACAACATCTTGACTGTTCCTTACCATGACCCTGCAATCTCTGCTTTGGATTCAATCGCTCTAGCACATATTGAACAAACAGCAGTTGCAGTTGTCGATGATGACAACAGACTAATCGGGGAAATCTCCCCCTCTACTCTTGCCTACTGCGATGAATCTGTTGCAGCAGCGATCACGACTCTTTCAGCTGGTGATCTTATGGCATACATTGATTATGGTGGTCCTCCAGAGGACTTGGTTGAATTGGTGAAAATGAGATTACAAGAGAAAAAACTTGGCCTGATGCTAGAATTGATGGACAAAGAGTTTTCAGTGTCGTCTTCATCATCTTCAGCTTCTAGTTGTTCTTCTGATGATGAGTCGGGGTCGAGTAGAAATGGTTCCGGGCGATATTCTTCAGCAAGAAGGTCAGAGGCGATCACGTGTTATCCCGGGAGTTCATTGGTGGCTGTGTTGATTCAAGCGCTTGCGCATCGTGCGAGTTTCATTTGGGTCATTGATGAGGATCAAAATTTGGTTGGAGTTGTAACTTTTAAAGGAATTTTGAAAGTTTTTAGGGGTTTTGCGAATACAAGGTGTAAACCTGAAAGGGAGAATTTATCAACTCACTAGCTCAGCTTGTATCCATATAAGTAGAAGATTATATTGCAGACTATGTTACCAATTTTAATGATAAACCTTATCTTTGGATTTTCTGATACTTATTCTTTGTCTTGTTTGTTTTGCTTATGACTAATTTAAGCTCTATGGGTTGACTTAGATTTCAATTTAGAACCCATTGAGTAGTACTTGAAGTTGCCGTTTTAAAATTCAGAGCCCATAAAGTTGAATACTAGCTCCGACACTGGCTCCATTTGGAGGAGTGTCCTAAACTGCAGGCCAAATTACATGATATCCTTCCTCGCCTCGTAAGGCTTGTGATTGATGATTGTCAACAATTGGATTGTTTACAACTGTATAATCTTTCAAACGAACTTCTACCTGAAAGCTTCTTGCAAAACCTGACCACAGTTGAGACTTGATTATCAGAGGTTGTTGTGAGCTTGTGCGTCTATCTTTTTGTGTTTCTATAGAATGAAATTTTGGACTGCAAGGCAGATAAGTTTCTAAAATTTCTAAGGCAGAGAATGGTTCTACTTGGTGGATAATCTGGCTATACTTGCAAGATTAGCCAGAAATGCCGATTAAGTTATTTTTACCCATCTTGATACATACAACCTTGATCATTCATTATGATATATCGAGAGTTCAAGACCATAATATAATTTATTTAGAGAATGCCGACGAGAAAGTAGATCTGGCTCCGACACTAGAAAGCTATGAATACAGTTAGTTGAGGGGCTTTTGCATCTATACCCGTTTTTGGGGTCACAATTAGGGATGTTCAAAACCGAATCGGAACCGTTAACCGAACCGAACCGATGGCTTATTGACTTATTAGTATCGGATTATCGGGGTAATAGATGGTGAACGGATTGAGATTCTATAATTAACGTCTTAACGATTTGGGGACAGATTACTCAATTTTCTTATCGGGTAAACCGTTAACCCGTTAAGAATTTTTATATTTATACTTTTACCCCTATGTATATAAAGTACTATTGAAACCCTGTGGTAGTTGACTCTACTCTCTAGCGATAAAGTCTACTGGGGTAGTTTAGTCGGCATTATCAAGGCCTAAAAACAAGATCTTAGCCTCTTTCTGCCACAGACCAAGCGATGCGAGAACCCCGTAGAAACAATCGACCAAGAATATTCTTTTCAAATTGATTTTGACTGACTACGAGCCCTAAGATACAAATTTAAGAAAAGAGATGGAGGTGTTTGATGGATCGAATGATATAAGAACTAAAACCAAATCGCAATCTCTCGATGGATTCAAGGGAGAATCTTTCCTCGAAACGGTAGACTTTATCGCTAGAGAGTAGAGTCAAGGTAGACTTTCTATTTTTATTCTTCACCCGTTTGGTATTGATTGTTCAAAAAAGAATTATTTGATTTTGCCGATAAATCGCCTGATAACTGCCCGATAATCATTAATCTGATATCAATCCACCTATTGTCTTATTGGATGGCTAGCAGATTACTACATTTATAATCCGATAACCGATAAGCCAAACCGTTAAGAATAATTATCCGCCCGATAAGCATCCATTGTCATAATTGAACTTATACCCACTTTGCAAAAAAAATTGCAAGTCTACCCACTTTACGATGAACTTCAGGCTTATCAGTTTGAAGTTAAAAAAAAATTAGTTTGAAATGAAACAATTCCACTTATGCACTTAAGGCCAAATAGGTCTGAAGTGCAAACAATGATTATATGCACTTAATGTCAGTAAGTCTGAAGTGAAAAATTGCACTTCAAATACACTTAAGGCCAAAAGGTCTGAAGTGCAACAAACGTTTTCCTACACTTAAGACCAATAAGTCTAAAGTGAAAAATTGCACTTCAGATGCACTTATGGTCAAATAGGTATGAAGTGAAACCAATGGTTTCATGCACTTAAGGCCAAAAGGTCTGAAGTGCACAAACGTTTTCCTACACTTAAGGCCAATAAGTCTGAAGTGAAAAATTACACTTCAGATACACTTAAGGACAAAAGGTCTGAAATGCAACCAACGTTATAACAATCCAATATACTATTTAATACCTAAATCTACTCCAAATGAGTTCAAATTTGAAAAATAACCTCCAAATATCATCAAGAACAAACCTCAATCATCAATTTGTCAAAACAACAATAAATCTAACAAACTCATTTTGTAATTAAGAAAAAAAATACATAATCAATAGTAAAAAAATAAAGCGCCACAATAGCTCACAATTATAAAACATCACAAACTACTTTAAAATATGTTCATAAATACCATATAAAATCATTGTTACCCGAAGAAGAAGAAGAAGAAGAAGGAGAAAAATACCTGAAATTATTTAAACAATGGGTACAAATTAAAAAAAATTAAAAGTGGGAACATGTTAAATTGGGGCGACCAAATAGTGCGCCGATGCAATTTTTACATTAGTAAAGCTAGTCCGAGAAGCGGGATATCCCCAGAAAAGAGTAATTTGATTATTGCATTTTCCACTAATGTCAACCAATTGAGATTTCTAACAGTCAAAACACAATATTCTTTCTAATATATAATATTTTCTTTATATCAATTTGTCCGGCGCTTTTCACTTATAATTAATCCATTTGACCAATTTTAAGAGCTAAAATTTGACTAGATTATTTTTAAAAAAATGAATTTACATATTCTTTAACTATATGAACATTATTATAAGTTACAAATCTCTTCTATCTAACAAGCAAAAGAAAAACAAACTTTAAATATTAATAAAAGTTTACTTAATTTGAATCTTAAAAAGCAATGTGTCAAATATTAGAGAGAAGTTACATTTTTTTCATCCAAAGGTATACAATGATGATATTTTTACCTAGTTATACTATATTATAAATTCATTTAGTACTACTACAAATTATAAAAAACTCTTAATTAGTTTTAGTAATTAGCAAAATATAATTAAACTAGACAATATAATTATAATATATATGTGTGTGTGTGTGTTTACCCCAAAAATGAGTAACAATTAAATTTGTACGCGGTTTAAAAGATACATGGTTTAATCCAATACGAATAATTAAGAACAAAAGGTGAAGGAGTTAAAGACAAAATAAATGATAAAACTAATTGCAATGTAATGACCAAGCCTGATCTTAGATTGAACAGTGGAATTCGTCCTCGATTGGACCCTCGATACAAGCTCGGTCGCGAGTGAAGAAAAAGAACAAATGAATAATACCTTGAACAATAGCTAGAAGACAAAAGTAAATTTTTATAGCTTTGATTTGCGTGTCTCAATGTGTCAGAATAAAGAAAACCTTCCCCTTTATATGGTAGGGGAATTTCAGTCATAGTACAAGTCTAAAAAAGGTAAAAATCTTCTTTTTCCGGTAAATGTTGATCTACAGTTGATACTAAACGAGATTCGCGATGTAATATCCGGTTGAGGGCAAATATTACAGCCCCTTCTCGTCATGCATAACCGTTCACCGCGTCCTCTGAGATCCAGAAGTTATACTTGGCCCAGATCCGTCACTTCATCGTGTTCGACCTCAGCTATATCGTTCATTCCTCCCGGGTTTCATACGAGGGGCTCATGGGCCTCGATTATAATCACTTCGAGCCATGCTTCCCTTTGTTCTTTCATCGGGGAATCGAAAAAACTGTTGCCCTCGATTTTATCCGTACATAGATAATCTACTCGTTTCCTAGAGAGTAGATTTATCGGAGCGATGGAAAGCGATAAATTAACCCCGGTTCCTTCTTCCGTACGCTACAACCGAGTTGACGAGTCAGGAAAATATCCCATCAGTCACATCGTTCTAACTTCGGACATGTGTCAGCCGCCGGTTGACTATCCTCGAATGCGAAACGTCACGCATTGATTATCCTTTCTCTATAAAAGCTTCGACCCCTTTTTCACTTTTTTACTTTCCGATTTTAGAGCTCCCGGACTTACCCTCAAATTCTTCACTTATTTCTAACCCCTTCGAACCTTCATCCATTGTTTTCCAGATCTTCATATTTTGATCTTCAAAAGTTCATACTCCTTCTTCAAATCTTCAAGTCAGACCTTCATCCCTATCTTCAAACCTTCATCCTCATCTTCAAACCTTCATATTTACCTTCAAACCTTCATACTTTTCAAAATTCGATGGCAAAAACTTCCAAATTTGTGCCTCAATAGACCGTCCCTTCAACTTCCAAACCAACCACGAATGTCGAGGTGGTCGTTCCTAAGGTGGCCCCAGAGCCTCCTTTGAAGAGCTTCGTCCCCGGGGGCTGTTCCATTGAGAACGATTTCAAAGTTGAGAAGGCCTCCAGTCAACAGGACCGGGGTGAGGGAGTGTGGAGGTACATATGCTCCATTACTGAGGACACACTCCCCACAGTTCGGGTGGACTGCAACTAGGAGGGCAAGGCTGTGGTCGTCCCCGGGCCCAACGAAGACATTACTATTTACGTGGAAGGGTATCTATGTCTTTACACTTACCCTTTTATGCTCGTCCTGGTGGACCCTATAATTCTCGGCTTCTATAAAAGGTACGACGTCTGCCTTAGGCAGATTCACCTGTCTTTTTGGAGGATCGTAATCCTCCTCTGCCACTTCATCTACAACACCGAAGCACCTTGGTTTACCCTCGACCACGTGCTTCGTCCCTACAGTCCCCGAGTCTTCCGAGGGGGGTTGATCAAGCTCATTCGTCGAGCAAGCAAAGCTCCATTCTCGAGCATCGATGAAGATCAATATCGAGATTGGCAGGGGAGGTTCATTCGGTTGAAAACTGAAGACCTCATTCCCCCCGAATTCTTACCGTTCCCTGAAAAATGGAACTCATCCCGTAAGTTTTCTCCCCTTCCCGAGTACTTGACACTTCTTTTGTTATTTTTCTAATTTCCTGTGTCTACCAATGTGCAGTGGTCGCCCAAGTTCCTAATATAGTCCCCCGCTTCAAGGAGTAGATCGAGGGGATCTGCAAATAAATGTCTTAATTCGAGCGCGAATGGCGCAAGCTTTCAAAGGGCAAGTGGTGGGCCCGTTCCCATGGTGAGTCCTCCTCCCGAACAATTCTATTTTCATAGTTAACCTTCATTTCTGCTAAGTATTTTTCCCTTTCACAGGTTATCCCAAGACTACTAAGCTGGCCATTGGATAAAGATGAGGCCCTGTCCTCGCTTGCTGAACCCTTCGCTTCGGGACAACCCGGAGCTGCTGCAAACGAGGAGAAAAAGAAAAAAAAGAGGAAATCCTCTGGCTCCCCGGATGCCGAGGTCAAGAAGAAGAGGGTAGTTGTTGGGGTCCGGAAAAGAAATAAAAAGAGTACCAAAGCAAGGGTACCGGACCCCGATTCCCTCTTTCGGCTGAGGGATTAACTTGAGGACGATGATTTGGAGTTCGACGCTCATGGGTCGACCATCGACGAAGGAGAATAACCAGCAACCAGAGAAGGTGGCTGAGAGGCCGATTCCCCTCTAGCTCGGGAGCCAGAAGAAGAACCAGAGGCCACGGCCTCCCGAGAAACCGCCCCTTACCCGAAGGAGGTAACCGGTGTTATCGACATCGCGGAGTCGCCGTCTCACACAGAGTCTATGTTCGACGAGGCTCAAACCGATAAAGAGAAATCAAATGAGAGCCCGGGGCCCAGATGACGCCCTCAACATGTTTTTTGATAGCATGGACATGAGCGCGTTAGAGGATTATTTTGGGCTTGGTCACCTGGAGATCCCAAAAAAGGACGTGCCATCGGGAGCAGGCGAGCCGGACTCGAGCCCGAAGCTGGTGAGGTAGTTCCCTGCTCCGAGTGTGGATCCTGACCGTAAAAGAACAGTCGTGCTAACTATCCCGATGGATGCCCTATGTCCGCTCCGGTGGATGTGGCCAGCTATCTTCGTTGCCTAGTGACCGAGGAGGACCAGGCGAAGATGGACGAAGTAGGCACATCGAGCCTCTTCAACGAGGCACAACAGGCACTGAACTGGGTAAGTTGTCTATTTCTTGTGCCCTTTACGAATCTCTCAGCATGCTCTTACGATCTTATCGTTTTGTTTTTCAGGCTTCGGTGCTCCACAATGAAAGCTTCCTTCGATCTTGGATGATAGTCATCCAACTCGAGTTCGAGCTCAAAGAGCAAGTCTGGTAGAAGGACATGTATAGGGTTCTTAGTGAACAAAAAGACGAGTCCCTCAAAGATCTCTCAGTTCTCCGAGCCGAGTTGGAAAAGGCACAAAAGGAGGTCGTGTCCTTGAAATGGGAGCATGCTGAACTGGTCAAGAGGGTAAGGAACTTTTAGGTTAAAAATGAGAGGTTATGCGTAGTTACTAACGATGCAACCTCGCAGGTCCAAGAGAAGATAGACTTCATTGACCAGCTTCGGGCCGAGATGAATGAGGTCAAAGCTACGGTCGAGGCGCTGAGGAGCAGGATGTACCTGCTAGCTTCGGAAAAGGAGGCTACAAAGGAGGAGTTAGCATCGGGCAAGGACCAACTTCGGGGAGCAAAGGACAAGGCTGACAAGTGGTCTCGGCTAAATGAGGAACTCCGAGCCCAACTAGATTGAGCTGCCTTGGAACGGGAGGCCCTTGGCCGGGAATATACTGTGTTAAAGTCCAAATTGGAGGCAATCTCGATTGATTCCTCCAAAGTCGAGTAAATGTTGTCCCAGTATAAAACTAATGTGGAGATAGCCGAGGCCCGCTTAAGAATGAAGACCGAGTATGTAAAGTGTTTGTCCCAGAAGGAGATCCTCGAGGAGGTTCATGCCCGGGGATTCAACCTTTCGTTCGAGATTGAAGAAGCCCAGAGTCTTGAGGCCGAGGAAAATGAACTTTATGAGCCCGAAGGTCCCGAAGGTTCCGGTGAAGATCAGGTGGAGATGCCTTAGCTCTTTTTTGTTTCCTTTTTGTACATTTTCTTTCTTGTTTATTTTGAGGTTGTTTTATCGTGCCTTTGTAAATATTCTTTGAGATATATATATAAAATTTTCCCTTTGGAAGCACCTTGATTTTACTTTTCAACATCTATTTGCAATTTGTTTTTATTTGTGTATCGTCCATAATGCCTTAGCATAGAATCAAACATAATTTGGAGCATCCATTCTCCGGAAGCCCGAATGGGGCCCGGTTTTGATAGTAGCTTCAGATTGCTCGTGGCTTCAAATTTTGGATAAAAATCGAAGGCCTTTAAGACACTTAAGAGTTTTAGTCATATGCGATGATGTTTTGCCGAGGGTAACCCTTTATTAGGTTTTAATTATACGTAAGGGCCTTACTTTCTGAGTACGAACTTCGGACGTCTCTGAGCCATTTTGGGGCGGTCGTAGCCTTTCATTTTTGGGCCCTACCTAATAGGCTTGGTGCCTCTAGGATTTGATAGCCCGGTTCATCTAAGTTTTTATCAAACGACAGTCCCCGAGTTGGGGTAGCCCGTGGGCTTTGGGATTTAGGATCCGTAGTAAAGCATCGATCAAGCGAAATGCATAGTAATAAAGTATAAAGAAAGCAAAGATTTCTTTCACTGTTTTATATGTAGAGTACATAATTGGAGGTGCATAAGCCTTATGCCGTGGCTAGAGAGGGCTACATAGATACGGTTCGTTTTACTGTTTGACCCTTACAATGAATCCTAACTACCAATCCTTGGCTTTTAATATCAAGTGATTGCACCTTCTAAGGATCTTAAGCTAGGGGTAATGGCCCCAGTATTTGAGGTCGAACTTATGAGGGCTCGAATATTGTTGGTTCGGTGCAAATGATCAGCAACTCCGGTTTAAGTCCGACCTTCGAAGCTAAGGTAACACGTCTTACTGTTTCCTCGTTAAAAACCTTTCCGAAAAAACCACTTCGGGAAAAACCTGATTCAAGGGAAAAAAGGGAATTGAGCTCGTACCTTAGTAGTAGTACCGCTTTAAGTGTGCCATGTTCTAATTGTTCGGTAGTTGAGCACCGTTTCCCGACTCGAGTTTATACGAGCCTTTCCCGGTTATTCTGGTAACTATATACGGTCCTCCTAATTCGGGCCTAGTTTTCCGTCATTCGGGTTCCTGGTGTGTGGCGTTACTTTTCTCAACACCAAGTGCCCTACTTGAAAATGTCGAAGGTTGGCTCTTTGGTTGTAGTACCTCCCTACTCGCTGCTTTTGGGCGGCCAACCGGACCAAGGTGGCTTCTCACCTTTCGTCCAAAAATTCCAGGCTCGTGGTCATGGACTCGCCGTTTGAAATTTAAGTAGCATACTGAAACCTGAGGCTCGGTTCCCCTACCTCGACCGGTATTAAGGCTTCCGCTCCGTAGACTAGGGAGAATGGGGTCGCTCCGGTACTTGACTTGTAAGTCGTATGGTATGCCCACAAGACTTTGGCCAAGATTTCTTTTCACTTTCCTTTTGAATCGGTCAATCTCTTTTTCAAGTTTTGGAGTATTATTTTGTTCGTCGATTCCGCTTACCCATTCCCACTAGGGTGGTAAGGCGTTAATAATATTTTTTTGATTTTGTGGTCTTCGAAAAGCTTACTTACCTTGCTACTGACGAATTGATTTCCGTTGTCGGAAACGATCTCAGTCGGTATTCCAAATCAACATATTATGTGATCCTAGATGAAGTCGATGACCTCTTTCTCCCCGGAGCTTCGACCCACTTGAAAAAATAATCGGTCATGGGTAGTATGTATTGGGCTTTACTGGGCACCCATGGCAAGGGACCGACGATATCCATTCCCCATTTCATAAATTGCCATGGCGACAAGACCGGGTAAAGCCTCTCTCCCAGTTGATGAATCATCAGGGCGTGTATTTGACACTATTTTCGTATGAAGTCTTTCGCATCCTTCTCCATTTTATTCTAGTAGTAACCGACTCTGATTAACTTTCGAACCAAGGATTCTGCCCCAGAGTGGTTCCCGCAAGTTCCCTCGTGGACCTCTCTCATGGCGTATTCGGTCTCTCCCAAACCCAAGTACATAGCTAGTGGGCCGAAGAAGGATCTTCTAAACAATTTCCCTTCGACTAAGCTAAACCTGGCAGTTTTGGTGCATAAGGCTTTCGATTCCTTGGGATCCGATGGCAATTTCCCTTCGATCTGATGATGATGGCAATTTCCCTTCAGGTTCCGATGGCAATTTTTCTGTCTTCCGATCGGCGTGACCTTCTTCTACCACCGAGTTCATAAGCTATACTACTACCCCCAGTCGAATTCATCAGAGTCGACAGACGACCCCAAGTTGGCCAGTGTATCGTCCTCACTATTTTGATCCCGAGGTACGTGCTGCAAAGTCCATTCCTTGAATTGGTATAGGGTCACCTGCAATTTGTCCAATTACCTCCGCATTCGTTCCTATTCTACTTCGAATGTTTTGTTGACTTGATTTATGTAATGACCTGATAGTTCATCTTATGATTTAGAACCTAATTTTGCGCTATGAAGCTTTAAATACCTCATTCTAGCCTTCCTCGATTTGCGTGCGCAGTCCAGGTGTTTTTCCGAAAAGCTTTTATGTTAAAAACTGAAAAAATATAAAATTTTTGCCTTAAAATCTATTTGAGTTAACTTCGGTCAACGTTTTGAGTAAACAGACCCGGATTCATATTTTAACGGTTCCGGTAAGTTCGTATCGTGATTTGGGACTTGGGCGTATGCCCAGAATTGAATTTGGAAGTCCCTAGCTTGAGTTATCTCACTTTGTTGAAATTTGAAAGTTAAAGACTTAATGACTTTGAAATATTTGACTTTTTGGATATCGGGTCCATATTTTAGTTTCGGAACCCGGTATAGGTCCAATACTATATTTATGACTTGTCTGTTAAATTTGGTGAGAAACGGAGTTGGTTTGACGTGATTCGGATGTCCGGTTGTGAAATTAGAAGTTCATAAGTTTTCTTGAAAATTTCCTTTGATTTGATACAAAATTCATAGTTCTAGGTTGTGTGCATGTTTGGTTTGGAGCCCCGAGGGCTCGGGTGAGTTTCGGATAGGCTACGGAGTGGTTTGGACTTAGAAAACTCAATTGGTTCTGCAATTTCTAGTAACTGGTGTCTGATCACAATTGCGAGATCAGTGTTCGCATTTGGGAACATTCCCCAATCCTGACAGACTCGTATTTGCGAGCAAAATTCTTCGCATTTGCGAAGAGTACCGGGGTCAGCATGAGTTCGCATTTGCGATCAAGAGGTCGCAATTGCGGGGAGGCCAAAGTTCGTATTTTCGGACAATACTTCGCTTTTGCGAAGTGGGCTGGGGCAGGCTTGGTCGCATTTGCGATCAATTTGGTCGCAAATGCGGAAGATCAATGTTCGCATTTGCAAACAAGTCATCGCAAATGCGATGAAAGCAGAGATGGGAGGACTTTGCTTTTGCGATTGATTCTTTGCGTTTGCGGGATTCGCATTTGCGAACCCCAGGTTGCAAATGCGACATCTGCAACTGATCAAAATGGGACTTAGACGGGATTTTGGTTCATTCTCTCAAATTTTCAAAACAAGAAACCCTAGAGGCAATTTTTCAAAGAACATTTCTTCCCCAAATTATTGGTAAGTGATTTTAAACTAGTTTCTTTCAATATTTCACTACATTTACTAAGATTTCAACCAAAAATCTTGTGTTTTCATGGTGGAAATTGGGGGTTTTGGGTAGAATTAGGGTTTTTTTGTAAAATGGGGATTTAGACCTCAAATTGAGGTCGAATTCCAAAACAAATTATATAACTGGGCTCGGGGGTGAATGGGTAATCAGATTTTGGTCCGAATTTCGGGTTTGGACCAAGCGAGCCCGGGAGTTGACTTTTGTTGACTTTTTCAATAATGACCTAAATTGAATCCTTTGCAATCGTGCGTAGTTCCTAAGGCTTAATTTGAATCGTTTGGTTGGTAATTTGCTAGATTCTATTAGTTCGAAGGATTTTTTGAAAGGCAAAACTGTGATTGAGCTTTGAAGTGGACATTGGGAGTGAGGTAAGTGTCGTGGTTAACCTTGACTTGAGGGATTAGGACTTGTTTGTCTATTTGCTACATGTTTAGATGTCGGGTACAATGTATATGTGTGGTGACGAGTACTTATGCGTTGTTTTCGAGTTAAAGCATGCGGGTGGGGACTTGTTCCTTGTAGTTTATTGCTTACTTTGATCTTGTTATCCATGCTTAGACTAGTTACTTACTAAATTGATCGTTCTTATCGTGTTTACGGGCTCTTATGATAATTGAGTATTGATTCCAAAGTTGAGATTGATATTGTGGAATCATTGTTGAAGTAAGACTTGCTCTTGTTGATTCTATCTCCCTGCTATTACTTGTTCATTGTTATGTGGCAAGGGAGAGTGTTAATGCACGAAGGGTGATGTCGTGCCATATTGTAAGTGTTAATACACGAAGGGTGATGTCGTGACATATTGTGACTGTTAATGCACGAAGGGTGATGTCGTTCCATGTTATGAGAGTTAATGCACGAAGGGTGATGTCGTGCCGTATCTAATGATTTATATTGTGAGGCTGAGAGTAAAAGCACGAAGGGTGATGCCGTGCAGAAATATTGTTTCATTGTGAGGTTGAGAGTAAAAGCACGAAGGGTGATGCCGTGCAATTTTCTTCATTGTGTTTAGTTGTTTTTCACTAGTTAAAAGCATGTTAACTGGTCGGGTTATCATTTCCGTTGTATCTCTTACATCTTGTGCCCATTTAGCATGCCCCCCTCCCAATAGTACATATTTAGATGTTATTGTTGTTTCCTGTATATATATATATTGTTATCTGCACAAGTTTATTATGTGGGTGTCTTGTCATAGCCTCGTAACTACTTCGTCGAGGTTAGGCTTGACACTTACGAGTATATGGGGTCGGTTATACTTATACTACACTCTACACTTCTTGTGCAGATTTTGGTACCGGCCCTAGCTGATCGCGAGACTCGGCAGTCCGGACTTGCTTATCGGAGACTCAAGGTAGATCTGCTGGCGTCCGCAGACCTTGGAGTCCCTTCCTAGTTTCCTTATTTTACTGTTTCTTTTCATTCAGAACAGTTGTATTTTCTTTCAGACTCTGTTTGTAGTAAATTTTAGAAGCGCGTGAGTTATGACTCCAGATCCGTATTGTATCAAATATGATGGGCTTTATGTTGCATTTCAGTTTTAGCATCTATTTAGCTTAATTGATTATGCTATTGAAATTGACTAAAAATTGGCTTAAAGAATCCTCTAACGTTCGCTTGCCTAGCAAGTGAAATGTTAGGCGCCATCACGGTCCTGAAGGTGGGAATTACGGGTCGTGACAAGTTGGTATCAGAGCACTAGGTTTCCTAGGTCTCACAAGTCACAAGCAGGCTTAGTAGAGTCCGGAGGATCGGTACGGAGACGTATGTACTTATCTTCCAGAGGCTATGAAGTTTAGGAACAAATTTCACTTCTACTCTTCTCTGTTGTGCGATTTTGTTCTATCATTGCTAATTGAACTCTTCTACTCTTGTTCTCTCACAGATGGCGAGAACACGTACTGTATCTTCAGCTGAGCAGCAGCCAAAGCCCCCAGTGGCAGCTCCTACGAGGGGCAGAGGTCGAGGCTGTGCCAGAGGCCGAGACAGGGGCAGAGCTCATCCCAGAGCTCGAGCAGCAGCACCAGCAGTGGAGCCTCAGGTAGAGTTTGACGAGGAGGTTACATCCCAGACTGTTCCTGTCGGACCAACTCAGGTCCCAAAGGGGTTCATTGCCACCCTAGTACTTCAGGACGTTTTGGTCCGTTTGGTGGGCCTTATGGAGAGTGTGGCTGATGCCGGTACATTTCACATGGCACCAGCCGTCTCTCATGCTAGGGGAGGACCATAAACTCCCACTACTCCTACTTCGGAGCAGATGGCTCCCCAGTATCAGGCTCCAGCAGCCCCACTAGTTGGAGTAGTTCAGTCGGTTGTTGCGGCACAGGCCGGTGATGGACCAGCTATGTCTTTTGAGGGCTTATTGAGGTTGGACAAGTTCACCAAGCTCTTTCTAGTTCACTTCAGTGGGGCACCTTCTGAGGACCCATATGATTATCTTGACCGTTGCCATGAGGTTCTGTGGGACAAGGGGATAGTTGAGACCAATGGGGTCGATTTTGCTGTGTTTAAAATGACGGGTTCCGCCAAGAGATGGTGGAAGGATTTTGTATCGACCAGACCAGCTGGGTCGCCTGCTCTTACTTGGGATCAGTTTTCTCAGATATTTCTTGAGAAGTTCCTTCCTGTCACACTGAGAGAGGATTTTCATAGGCAGTTCGAGCATCTGCAGTAGGGCAGTATGTTCGTCACTCAGTATGAGACCCGTTTTGTAGATCTAGCCCGTCATGCTATTCTTCTGCTTCCTACCGAGAAAGAGAGAGAGAGGGTGAGGAGGTTTATTGAGAGACTTGCTCAGCCTATCAAGTTGTAGATGGCTAAGGAGACCGGGAGTGAGATTTATTTTCAAATGGCTGCCAATGTTGCCAGGCGAGTCGAGATGGTTCTTGCACATGGGGGAGGTCAGGGGTCTGACAAGAGACCTCGTCATTTTGGTGGGTTTAGCGGTGCCTCGTCTGGAGGCATGGGTACTTTTGGTAGAGGCCATCCTCCCATGCCATTTCATTCAGCACTCCAAGCATCCCACAGTGCTTCAGGTGGTCGTGGCCCTCATATGCCTTATTCCGACCAGCTAGCCTACAGTGCACCACCAGCTCCTACTAGTGCACCTCCGCTCCAGAGTTTTCAGGGTGGTTACTCAGGTCGACAGGGTCAGTTTCAGCCGAGGTCCTGTTATACTTGTGGTGATCCGAGGTACATTGCTAGATTTTGCCCTCGTGCATCGAGCAATTCACAGTATCAGTGTTCTCGTGCCATGGTCCCGGCATCGAATGCTCCACCGCCCGCTCATCCAACTAGAGGTAGGGGTCAGACAGCTAGAGGTGGAGGTCAGACCATTAGAGGTGGAGGTCAGGCCACTAAAGGTGGAGGCCAGCCAGCTAGGGCCCGTCCTAGAGATATAGTTCAGAGTAGTAGGTCCTAGCCCCGATGCTATGCTTTTCCAGCCAGGCCTGAGGCTGAGTCATCTGGCGCTGTTATCATAGGTACTGTTTCAATTTGCAGTAGAGATGCTTCAGATCTATTTGATCCTCATTCTACTTATTCCTACGTGTCATCCTATTTTGCTTCATATTTAGTTGTGCCTCGTGATTCTTTGAGTGCTCTTGTGTATGTGTCCACACCTGTGGGAGATGCTATTATTTTAGACCGCATTTATTGTTCGTGTATGGTCACCATTGGGAATGTTGAGACTAGTGTAGATCTTCTACTTCTCAATATGGTAGATTTCAATGTTATCTTGGGTATGGATTGTTTGTCACCTTATCACGCTATGTTGGATTGTCACACTAAGACAGTGACCTTAGCCTTGCCGGGGTTGCCTCGATTAGAGTGGAGAGGGACTCCTAGTCATTCTACCAGCAAGGTTATCTCTTATATGAAGACTCAGTGTATGATCGAGAAGGGGTGTCTAGCTTATCTGGCTTATGTATGTGATTCTAGCATGGAGGTTCCTTCCATGGATTCAGTACCAGTTGTCTGTGAGTTTCTAGAGGTATTTCCTGCAGACCTGCCCGGGATGCCACCCGACAGGGATATCGACATCTGTATTGACTTGGTTCCGGGCACTCAGCCCATTTCTATTTTGCCGTATCGTATGGCCCCACCAGAGTTGAAAGAATTGAAGGAGAAATTGCAAGATTAGCTTGATAAGGGCTTCATTAGACCTAGTGTCTCGACATGGGGTGCGCCTGTGTTGTTCATGAAGAAGAAGGATGGATCGATGAGGATGTGCATAGATTATCGGCAGTTGAACAAGGTCACCATCAAGAACAAGTATCCATTGCCGAGGATTGATGACTTATTTGATCAGCTTCAGGGCGCCAAGGTGTTTTTGAAGATTGATTTGAGGTCTGGCTACCATCAGTTGAGAATTAAGGCAACCGATGTCACTAAGACAACTTTTCAGACTCGGTATGGGCATTATGAGTTTCTAGTGATGTCCTTTTGGTTGACAAATGCCCCAACAACATTTATGGATTTGATGAACCGAGTGTTCAAGCCTTATTTGTACTCCTTTGTGATTGTGTTTATTGATGATATCTTGATCTACTCCAGCAGTCGAAGGGAGCACGAGCAACATCTTCGGATTGTACTTCAGACAGCCAGATATATGCTAAGTTTTCAAAGGCAAGTTTTGATTGGATTCGGTCGCTTTCTTGGCGCACGTTGTATCAGCAGAGGGCATTCAGGTGGACCCTAAGAAGATTGAGGCAGTTTAGAACTGGCCCAGACTCACTTCAGCCACGGAGATTCGGAGTTTCTTGGGTTTGGCGGGCTATTACCGTCGGTTTGTGGAGGGGTTCTCATCCATAACAACCCCATTGACCAGGTTGACCCAGAAGGGTGCCCCATTCAGATGGTCAGACGAGTGTGAGGCGAGCTTTCAGAAGCTCAAGACTGCTTTGACTACGATGTCGGTGTTGGTGTTGCCCACATGTTCAGGATCTTATACGGTATATTGTGATGCATCCCGTGTTGGGCTCGGTGAAGTATTGATGTAGGATGGCAGGGTGATTGCATATGCGTCGCGGTAGTTGAAGGTTCATGAGAAGAATTACCCTGTTCATGACTTAGAGTTGGTAGCCATTGTTCATGCACTGAAGATTTGGAGGCACTATCTTTATGGCATGTCGTGTGAGGTTTTCATGGATCATCGGAGCCTACAGTATTTGTTAAAGAAAAAGGATCTCAATTTGAGACAGAAGAGGTTGTTAGAGCTATTGAAAGACTATGATATCACCATCCTGTATCATCCCGGGAAGGCCAATGTGGTGCCCGACGCCTTGAGTAGAAAGGCAGCGAGTATGGGTAGCATTGCGTACATTCCAGTCGGTGAGAGACTGCTTGCATCAGATGTTCAGACTTTGGACAATCAGTTTGTGAGGTTGGATATTTCGGAGCCCAGTCGTGTCCTAGCTTGTACAATCATTCGGTCTTCCTTGTTTGAGCGTATCAGGGAGCGGCAGTATGACGACCCTCATTTGCTGGTACTTAGGGATACAGTGCGGCACGGTGGTGCCAAGCAGGTTACTATTGGAGATGATGGAGTTTTGAGGATGCAGGGTCATGTTTGTGTGACTAATGTGGATGGACTTCGTGAGTTGATTCTTGAGGAGGCCTATAGTGCTCGGTATTCTATTCATCCGGACGTCGCCAAGATGTATCAGGACTTGCGACAACATTATTGGTGGAGGAGAATGAAGAAGGACATAGTTGCATATGTAGCTCAGTGTCTAAATTGTCAGCAGGTAAAGTGTGAGCATCAAAGACCTGGTGGTTTGCTTCAGAAGTTAGAGATTCCTAAGTGGAAGTGGGAACGTATCACTATGGATTTTGTTGTTGGACTCCCACGAACTCATAGGAAGTTTGATGTAGTTTGGGTCGTTATGGACAGGCTGACCAAATCAGCGTACTTCATTCCTGTGGCAGTTACCTATTTTTCAGAGCGGTTGGCAGAGATTTACATACGCGAGATCGTTCGTCTTCACGGTGTGCCCGTGTCTATCATTTCTGATCGAGGTACGCAATTCACCTCGCACTTTTGGGGGGAAGTACAGTGTAAGTTGGGCATGCAGGTTGAGTTGAGCACAACATTTCATTCTCAGACGGATGGACAGTCCGAGCGCACTATTCAGATATTGGAGGATATGCTTCGCACTTGTGTTATAGACTTCGGAGGTTCTTGGGATCAGTTCTTACCTACTTGAGGAGTTTGCTTACAACCGAGCGCACTATTCAGATATTGGAGGATATGCTTCGCTCTTGTGTTATAGACTTCAGAGGTTCTTGGGATCAGTTCTTACCTACTTGAGGAGTTTGCTTATAACAATAACTACTAGTCGAGCATCCAGATGGCTCCCTATGAGGCATTATATGGTCGGCGTGCCGATCGCCAGTTGGATTGTTCGAGCTGGGGGAGGCTCGGTTGTTGGGTACAAATTTAGTACAGGATGCCTTGGATAAGGTTAAGATTATTCAGGATCGACTTCGTACATCTCAGTCCAGGTAGAAGAGTTATGCTGATTGTAGAGTTCGTGATATTGTATTCATGGTCAGAGAGAGAGTGTTACTTCGGGTATCACCTATGAAGGGTGTGATGAGATTCAGAAAGAAGGGCAAGTTGAGCCCTAGGTATATCGGGCCTTTTGAGATTCTTGAGAGAGTGGGAGAGGTGGCTTACAGGCTTGCGTTGCCACCGGGTTTATCAGCAGTTCATCCGGTGTTCCATATGTCCATGCTCCGGAAGTATCACGGCGATCCATCCCACGTGTTAGATTTCAGCTATGTCCACTTGGACAACGATTTGACTTACGAGGAGGAGCCGATGGCTATTCTAGCCCGGCAGGTTTGTCAGTTGAGGTCGAAGAGTTATCCTTCAATCCGAGTGCAGTGGAGAGGTCAACCCATCGAGGCAGCTGCTTGGGAGTCCGAGTCGGACATCCGGAGTAGATATCCCCATCTTTTCACAAGCCCAGGTACTTTTCTATATCCGTTCGAGGATGAATGATTATTTTAGAGGTGGATAATGTGATGATTCGATAGGTCATCTTATGTTTTAGAACCTAATTCTACGTTATGAAGCCTTAAATACCTTATTATAGCCTTCCTCAATTTGCGTGCGCCGTCTGGTATTTTTCCAGAAAGCTTTTATGTTAAAAACTGAGAAAATATAAAATGTTTACCTTAAAATCCATTTGAGTTAACTTCGGTCAATGTTTTGAATAAACAGACCCAAATTCATATTTTGACGGTCCCGATGGGTCCATATCGTGATTTGGGACTTGGGCGTATGCCCAGAATCGAATTTGGAAGTCCCTAGCTCGAGTTATCACACTTTGTTGAAATTTGAAAGTTAAAGGCTTAATGACTTTGAAATGTTTGACTTTTTGGATATCTGGTCCGTATTTTGGTTCCGAAATCCGGTATAGGTCCAATACTATATTTATGACTTGTCTGTCAAATTTGGTGAGAAACGGAGTTGGTTTGACGTGATTCGGACGCCCGGTTGTGAAATTAGAAGTTCATGAGTTTTCTTGAAAATTTCCTTTGATTTGATACTAAATTCATAGTTCTAGGTGTTATTTTGGCGATTTAATCACGCGATCAAGTTCGTATGATGTTTTTAGACTTGTGTGCATGTTTGGTTTGGAGCCCCGAGGGATCGGGTGAGTTTCGGATAGGCTACGTAGTGGTTTGGACTTAGAAACTTCAACTGGTTCTACAATTTCTGTTAACTGGTGTCTGATCTCGCAATTGCGAACATTCCCCAATCCTGACATGTTCGCATTTGCGAAGAGTACCTGGGTCAGCATGAGTTCGCATTTACGATCAATAGGTCGCAATTGCGGGGAGGCCAGAGTTCACATTTGCGAACAATACTTCGCATTTGCGAAGTAGGGCTGGGGCAGGCTTGGTCGCATTTGCGATCAATTTGGTTGCAAATGCGGAAGATCAATGTTCGCATTTGCGAACAAGTCATCACAAATGCGATGAAAGAAGAGATGGGAGGACTTCGCTTTTGCGATTGATTCTTCGCATTTGCGAACCTCAGGTCGCAAATGCGACATCTGCAACTGATCAAAATGGTACTTAGACGGGATTTTGGTTCATTCTCTCAAATTTTCAAAACAAGACACCCTAGAGGCGATTTTTCAAAGAACCTCTTTTCCCCAAATCATTGGTAAGTGATTATAAACTAGTTTCTTTTAATCTTTCACTACATTTCCTAAGATTTCAACCAAAAATCTTGTGTTTTCATGGTGAAAATTGGGGGTTTTGGGTAGAATTAGGGATTTTTTTGTAAAATGGGGATTTAGACCTCAAATTGAGGTCAGATTTCAAAAACAAATGATATAACTGGGCTTGGGGGTGAATGTGTAATCGGGTTTTGGTTTGAATTTTAGGTTTGGACCAAGTGGGCCCTGGAGTTGACTTTTGTTGACTTTTTCAATAATGACCTAAATTGAATCCTTTGCAATCGTAGGTAGTTCCTAAGGCTTAATTTGAATCGTTTGATTGGTAATTTGCTAGATTCTATTAGTTCGAAGGCTTGTTTGAAAGGCAAAGCTGTGATTGAACTTTGAAATGGACATTGGGAGCGAGGTAAGTGTCGTGGTTAACCTTGACTTGAGGGACTGGGACTTGTTTGTCTATTTGCTACATGTTTAGATGTCGGGTACAACGTATATGTGTGGTGACGAGTACTTACGCGTTGTTTTCGGGTTAAAGCATGCGGGTGGGGACTTGTTCCTTGTAGTTTATTGCTTACTTTGATCTTGTTATCCATGCTTAGACTAGTTACTTACTAAATTGATCGTTCTTATCGTATTTACGGGCTCTAGTGATAATTGAGTATTGATTCCAAAGTTGAGATTGATATTGTGGAATCATTGTTGAAGTAAGACTTGCTCTTGTTGATTCTATCTCCCTGCTATTACTTGTTCATTGTTATGTGGTAAGTGAGAGTGTTAATGCACGAAGGGTAATGCCGTGCCATATTGTAAGTGTTAATACACGAAGGGTGATGTCATGTCATATTGTGAGTGTTAATGCACGAAAGGTGATGTCGTGCCATGTTATGAGAGTTAATGCACGAAGGGTGATGTCGTGCCGTATCTATTGATTTATATCGTGAGGCTGAGAGTAAAAGCACGAAAGGTGATGCCGTGCAATATTATTGCTTCATTGTGAGGTTGAGAGTAAAAGCGCGAACGGTGATGCCGTGCAATTTTCTTCATTGTGTTTAGTTGTTTTTCACTGGTTAAAAGCATGTTGACTGTGCTGGTTATCATTTCCGTTGTATCTCTTACATCTTGTGCCCCTTTAGCATGTCCCCCTCCAATAGTACATGTTTAGCTGTTATTGTTGTTTTCTTATACATATAATATTATCTACATAGGTTTATTATGTGGGTGACTTGTCATAGCCTCGTCACTACTTCATCGAGGTTAGACTCGACACTTATGAGTACATGGGATCGGCTGTACTCATACTATACTCTGCACTTCTTGTGCATATTTTGGTACCGGCCCTAGCTAATCGCGAGACTCGGCAGTCCGGACTTGCTCATCGGAGACTCAAGGTAGATCTGCTGGCATCCGAAGACCTTGGAGTCCCTTCCTAGTTTCCTTATTTTACTGTTTCTTTTCATTCAGAACAATTGTATTTTCTTTCAGACTCTGTTTGTAGTAAATTTTAGAAGCGCGTGAGTTATGACTCCAGATCTGTATTGTATCAAATATGATGGGCTTTATGTTATTTTGCATTTTAGTTTTAGCATCTATTTAGCTTAATTGATTCTGCTATTGAAATTGAATAAAAATTGGTTTAAAGAATCCTCTAATGTTGGCTTGCCTAGCAAGTGAAATGTTAGGTGCCATCACGGTCCCGAAGGTAAAAATTTCGGGTCGTGACAAGTTACGAGGAAGGGGGAAACACATTTGGCTTCGATCACTTCAGCGCCGAGGCTCTTAGCTAGTTCTAGACCTACAATTATAGCTTCATACTCGGCTTCATTGTTAGTCAATTTCACAGTTCTAATGGACTATCTAATTATGTTACCCGCAGGTGGTTTTAAAACGATACCGTGCTCGGACCCTTTCACTTTGGAGGCACCATCCGTGAATAGGGTCCAGATCCCCGAGCTAGTCCCCGAAGTGAGCAACAATTCCCTTTCGACCTTGAGTATTAAGGCCAGCATAAAGTCGGCTACAAAGTCTGCCAAAATATGAGATTTTATGGCACTCTGGGGTCTATACTCGATAATCTCTATGGCCCATTTGTCCAGCCATCCCGAGAGCTCAGGCTTATGTATGACATTCCTCAGCAGGTAAGAGGTTACGACACATATGAGGTGGCATTGAAAGTATGGTTTTAATTTCCTAGAAGCGCTTAGTAAGGCGAGCGCTAATTTTTCTAGGTGAGGATACCTTGTTTCGGCATTGCCTAGGGTTCTAGTAACATAATAAATATGAAATTGTGTACCTTCTTCTTCCCGAACTAGGACACCACTTATCGCCACCTCAAAAACCGCCAAGTAGAGGTACAGTTGTTCGTCTGCCTTCAAAGTGTGCAGCAAAGAGGGGCTTGATAGGTATCACTTGAGTTCTTCTAAAGCTTGCTGGCATTCCGGAGTCCAAAAAATATTGTTCTTCTTCAATAGTGAGAAGAACCGATGGCTCTTGTCCGACGGTCTCGAGATGAATCGGCCCAACGCGGCTATCCGCCCGGTCAGTCTTTGAAGTGCCTTGACGTTGTTGACTACAATGATGACCTCTATGGCCTTTATTTTGGCGGGGTTGATCTCTATTCCCCGATTAGATACCATGAATCTGAGATGCTTTCCTGAGCCGACCCAAAATGCATACTTCTCCGGGTTTAGCATAATATTGTACTTCCTTAATATGTCAAAGGTTTCATGCAAATGTTTCAAATAGTCCTCTGATCGCAGGGACTTGACCAACATATTATCAATATAAACTTTCATTAATTTTCCTATTTGTTCTTCGAACATCCGGTTTATTAGGTGTTGGTATGTGGCACCATAGTTATTTAATCCGAACGACATTATGTTATAGCAGTAGGTGCCGAACTTGATTATGAAAGAAGTCTTTCTTGATTGTCCGGGTCCATTCGAATTTGGTTGTACCCGGAGTAGGCATCGAGAAAACTGAGTATCTTATGTCTGGCCGTCGTGTCGATCATTCGATCGATGTTAGGCAAAGGGAAAGAATACTTTCGATATGCCTTGTTTAGATTTTTATAATCTACACACATTCTCAGTTTATTTCCTTTTTTAGGTACTACCACTATGTTAGCTAACCAATCCGGGTATTTAACTTCCCAGATGGAACCTATTTTTAGAAGTTTGGATACCTCATCCTTTATGAACACATGTTTGATCTCTGACTGTGGCCTTCTCTTCTGCTTAACCGGATGGAACTTTGGTCCAAACTTAACTTGTAAGTGGTTACCTCCGGTGGGATCCCTGTTATGTCTAGATGGGACCAGGCAAAACAATCAGCGTTAGCCTTAATAAAATCAATAAGTTTTTTCCTAAGCTCGGGGGTTAACCCGTGTCCAGGTATACCTTTCAATTCGGTAGGTCCTCGATCAATATAGCTTGCTCCAACTCCTCGGCCATTGATTTAGTGGCGTCACTGTCATCGGGTACTATGAATGATCTCGCGACACTGTAATCATTCACATCGTCCGCTCCGTGCTCTTATTTTTCCAGTTCGGCTGGGGAAGGTATGATTGCTTGCTATTTAGTTTCTTCTTTTTTGGTCGATTATGCGTTTCTTGATGTTGAAACCGCGGGCGCCGGGATCACTTCATCGACAACGAGCATTTCCCTTGCGACTGACTGTTCTCCGTAGACCTTCTTGACTCACCTCGGAGTGGGAAATTTCAGTGTCTGGTGTAAGGTCGAAGGTACCGGCCTCATGTTGTGGACCCATGGCCTTCCGAATAACGCGGTGTGCCTCATATCCCCTTCGATCACGTAGAACTTTATTTTTTGGGTTGTCCTGACAGTGTTTACCGGTAAAGTTATCTCACTTTTCGTGGTCTCGCACGCCATATTGAATTTATTCAATACCCAGACTGCTGGTACGATTTGATCATGTAATCCCAGTTGCTATACGACCCTCGATCTGATGATGTTGGCCGAGCTACCTGGATCAATCAACTCATGCTTAACCCAAGATTTATTGATAAGCAGAGATATTGCCAGTGCATCGTCGTGAGGCTATACGATGCCCTCGGCATCTTCGTCGCTGAATGAGATAGCTTCTTCCGAGACGTAATCTCGGGTGTGTTTGTCCCTTGTAATAGACACTTTTATGCATTTTATCATTGGCCCTTGGGGTACATCGACTCCCCCAATGATCATGTTGATTACATGCGTAGGCTCCTCTTGTTCGACCTGTTTGTTTTCATCCCTATTTCTGAAGTGGTTTTTGACTCGCTCGCTTAGGAATTCTCGGAGGTTCCCTTGTTGAACAATCGAGCAACTTCTTCTCTAAACTGTCGCCAATATTCGATCCTATGACTGTGAGTGTCGTGAAACTTACACATCAAAATTAGGATCTCTCTAGGAAGGGTCGGACTGCAACGGTCAGGTCTACTTGGTCTCTTTGATGCGCCCTATGGCCGACACAATACTTGCAGCGTCCACGTTGAAATTGTATTCCGATAATTTTGTCGCTTACCTGCTCCTGAGCGACCTGTCAAACCTGCTATTTCTCATCAGGCCCCGACCACTTGGTCCTCAGTCACTTCTCTTCTCGTTCCTTGTTGGGTGATGCCTGGATTTGTTTCCCCTCTGATCCGCGCTGTATGGCTGATATCAATCTCGGACCAGCCTCGGCTCCTGATCAATGGCTCTCTTAGATCTATCATCGGTTCTGATGGGGTAAACATATCCAGAAAGGGCCCCGAGTTGGTTGTCTTCGACCCTGATCTTCGATTGGTATCTGTTGTGGACGTCGGCCCAGGTTACCACTAGGTACTCCACCAAATTTTGTTTTAGCTGTTGAGAGGCCATGGAACTTCGGGGGTTGAGCCCCTGAGTGAATGCCTGAACAGCCCAATCGTCCGCAACTGGTGGCAGATCCATCTGTTCCATCTGGAATCTTGACACGAATTCCCTGAGCATCTCGTTATCCCTTTATTTGACCTTGAAAAGATCTGACTTTCTGGTCTTGACCTTGATGGCTCAGGCATGGGCCTTCATGAAAGCATCTGCAAGCATAGAAAATGAGTCAATAGAATTCAGAGGCAAGTTGTGATACCATATCATTGCCCCCTTGGACAAAGTTTCCCCAAACTTTTTCAGCAACACCAACTCGATTTCGTCATCTTCCAAGTTATTTTCTTTGATCGCGCATGTATACGAGGTTACATGATCATTTGGATTCGTGGTCCCACTGTACTTGGGAATGTCAGGCATTCGATACCTCTTCGGGATCGGCCTCGGTGCCGCGCTCAGGGGGAAATGCTTCTGCATAAACGTTTTGGAGTCCGGTCCCTTCAATATCGGAGGCGCTCCCGGGATCTGATCGACCCTGGAGTTGTATGTTTCTACCTTCTTGTCATTGGCCTCAATCTTTTTCTCGCCTGACTCCACCCGTTTCGTTAATGCTTCGAGCATCTTCATCACCTCAGAAGTTTCTCTGGGCTTGACTTCTCCCGGTTCCACGGCAACTTGTTCATCTCTCAGAGTATTTTCCAGGGATTGTTCGGGCTCGACCCTGTTAGGGGCGTAGCTTTGGTTCTGCAGTTATGTTATTGCCGCTTGTTGAGCCTGCAACGTTTCGAAAATAAATTCTAGGCTCACCCCATCATCTTCACCTTCGTGCGCTTCTCGAGCCGTTGGCCGGGGGCCCTCGCGAATACTATTTTCGGGATCAGTTGGCAAATTGATGTTGATAGCCACCTGCGAGTTAGCATCAGGGTATACCAGATAGTAATATTATTTACCTAATCGTCCGAAATTGTCCATACTGCCTAAGGACTCATGACCTTCCCTTCAAAATTGAACCATGACCTTACCCATGCAATTCTCAATCCTACACAACACATCGCACATCATTACTAGGCACCACATTATTATTCTCGCCGTGATGGCTTGACTCAACGTCAACGTTCAAGTGAGCAGACTGAGAGTTTGACATCCTTAGGCTAACCTGGAATTAAAAGTTCAAAGAACAAGCGTAAAATAGGGTGTGTTATGGATATTCGTATCAAATCAACACTATTATCCTTAGCCCCACGGTGAAACCAAACTGTTTACCCAAAAATGAGTAACAATTAAATTTGTACGTGGTTTAAAGGATATGTGGTTTAACTCAATACGAATAATTAAAAACAACTTGTGAATGAGTTAAAGATAAAATAAATGATCAAACCAATCACAATGTAATGACCAAGCCTGAACTTCAATTGAACAGTGAAATTCGTCCTCGATTAGACCCTCGATACAAGCTCGGTCGCGAGTGAAGAAAAAAATAAATGAATAATGCCTTGAACAATAGCTAGAAGATAAAAGTAAACTTTTATAGCTTTGATTTGTGTGTCCCAATGTGTCAGAATAAAGAAAACCTTCCCATTTATAAAGTATGAGAATTTCAGTCCTAGTACAAGTCTAAAAAAAGGTAAAAATCTTCTTTTTCCGGTAAATATTGATCTATAGTTGATACTGAACGAGATTCGCGTCGTAATATCCGGTTGAGCGCGAATATTACGGCTCCCTGCTCATCATGCATAACCGTTCATCGCATCCCCCGAGGTCGAGAAGTTATACTTGGCCCGAGTCCGTCATTTCACCATGTCCGACCGCAGCTACATTGTTCATTCCTTCCGAGTTTCGATACGAGGGGTTACTGGGCCTCGATTATAATCACTTTGAGCCGTGCTTCCCCTTTGTTCCTTCATCGGAGAATCGGGAAAAACTTTAGCCCGAGTTTACCCGAACACAATGTATATAGTAAAAAATCCTTATAATGATGTCTCTCTTTCTTCCCACGAGCGTCAAACAACTTTTTGGACAGATAGTCCATATGTTTGTTTTCTTTTGTGGGCCCTTTTCCAGAATATCATTATTTTATTGAAACTACATCTTGTTATTATTATTTTAAAAAATCTAAAACAAACCGCTAATTTAGCTATTAAACTTTACTACAACAGAATAAAGAAAATCTAAACAGCCATACAAGGGAAGGGAAGGTAGGTCCAAAACAGAGAAACAGAGAGAAGAAAAAGAGAAGCAAAAAATGGGATTTGAGGGGAAAAAGAGAGAAGATAAAGAAGAAGAAGGTGTATTAATGGCTAATGATTTCTTTTGGTCATACACAGATGAACCTCACGCTTCTCGTAGAAGACAAATCCTCTCTCAGTACCCTCAAATCAAACAGCTTTTTGGCCCTGACCCTTTTGCTTTCCTCAAGGTATATTCCCCTTTTCATAAATATACAAACTTTTATTCCCTTCTTATGTATTTTTCCAAATAATGCTGATATGAATTTGTTGTATTAATGATTTTGCTTAATGGGTCATATTTGGATCTGGATTATAAACATGGGTTCCAAAAGTTTGAATCTTTTTAATCATTTTAGTTTTTTTTATTTTATATATAGGCTTGCTCTGTTTATAATACATTGTGTTTTCATGAATCTGTTGGATTTGGCATTGTAATATGTTTCTATATATTGGATTCCTTTCAGAATTTTATTGATTAAATATGCATCATTTAACTGTGAAATTGGTAGGATTTCAATCTTTCAACTTTGCTGTAAAAGTGATTAAAAATCCTTTCTTTTTTTCACTTTTTTGAAAAAGGTAAAATCTTTTGCCTTTTTCAGTCATTTTAGAGAGTAGGGAAAAGCTTGCATTTAGATTCATGTGGTTTGGCACTTGCATAATGTTATGTTCCATGGACTTGTGGTGTCATTTTCATTGTTCT
>NW_027438636.1:0-55221 GCF_000715075.1 Nicotiana tabacum | reverse complement strand
AAAAGGCAATTAACTCTCTACACAGTTACTTCCTTCTTTTTCGCAATTTTCCAATATTCCCGATTTTTTGAAGTCGGTCAGCATGCAAGTCCGAAACAAGTAAATGCATAAAGCATACAGTATGTTGCAGGATGGTCTTTTCACTTCAGGTTGCTAGTCCTAGACGGACCCAATCCCTGTGTTGAATCCCGTAAGTCAAATGCGCATGATGCAAATAAGCGTTCCTACTAGGGATCCGGCATGTGGCTTTGTTATACTAGGTTCAGAACCTGGGTATTTGTTCTAGACCTGGCTTACCCGAGCGGACAGCTCGAGCCGAGTGGGGGCAGCGTACAGGGAATACAGAAGCTTCACCGGCTTAGCTACTTGTCCGAACCTCGTTCTAAATTGGGATTTGACACTATACAGAAAAGAAGTCGTACGAAGTACACCCTTCTTCATGTTTCAGAAGACTCAGAGAGGAGATGGGTTTCGGCACAGTTTATATACAGTTCACATAATATCAAAGCGGTAAAAGGCAACCAATTAGCACATTGAGCCCAAACATGTAACAAAATCAGATAAAACCAAATATAACAATTTATATAAGCTCGAATTTCTAACCCTAAACCAGTGGTTCTGGGTCTATTCCCCAGCAGAGTCGCCAGAGCTGTCACACCTCCTTTTTCCGCCCCCGCGAGGGGTGAAGGAGTTTTTCCAATTAAAGGACAATCGAAACGGGATTTGTTTATTTATTTCAGAGTCGCCACTTGGGAGATTTAGGGTGTCCTAAGTCACCAATTTAATCCTGAATCGAGGAAAAGAATGACTCTGTATTACAGTCCGCGAACCAGAAATCCGGATAAGGAATTCTGTTAACCCGGGAGAAGGTGTTAGGCATTCCCGAGTTCCGTGGTTCTAGCACGGTCGCTCAATTGTCATATTCAGATTGTTTATCTGATTTTATACAATTATGAGCTCATGTGCAAGTTTTAACTTTTAACCGCTTTCATAATTATTATTATTATTTTTACAAGAATGTGAACATCGCTTAAAGCACGTCTTTGGACTGCGTCACATGAAATGCACCCACAATCCGGAACATATTTTATTTGATGTTTTAAGATTTGGATTTGGGTCGCATGAAATGCACACCCGTATTTAGGAATGTATTATTATTAAAATCGTGCCTAAAGCGATTAGCGTATTATTATTTCTGGGTAAGACCGTGGAATTCACTAAACAGTCCATCCCGAATTCTAAATATTCAATTAAACATTTATTGAGGGCCCCGCAATTGGTGCATTTTATTGGGCGAGGCTCATCTCATTTTTATTTTAAAAAGACAGTCCTAAAATGCCTACATTTTTCTCTTATCAGATTTGTCTCTTACAAAATAAAAGAGAAACTATCTTAATTTATTTACATGCTTGAGTTGTTATAGATAGATTTCGAATATGATTCATAAATCTGAAAATGATGCAAACCGGACAGTCTGTTGCCACTGCGGGCCCAGGCCCAACGTGTATGACATAAAACTAGACCTGGGCCATCTTATTCACATGTTATTACCTAGTTACATTATACTAGGCATGTTCTCAGTTTGTCAAATTAAAAAAAAAACTTAGCAATTTAATTTTAATCCTAGACCATTTATATGCTGAAATTAACCAATATTATTTAACTAAACAATATTTTTACCAAGTTCCTAAATGGCCTATTCGTTTGATTTTTTGACTAGGCGGAGTTAATACACCATTTATTTATTTTTAGGCAATATATAGATAGTTCATCTGTTAAGCTATCGTCGGATGTTCCACTATATATATTAAATAGCTACATGATTCTGATTTTTTGCAAGCTAAATAATTTATACATACAAATAAAATTCAGAATATAATTAAATTAAATTTAGAATTTCAACTCTTCATTTTCGTATTCATGCTTCATATTTCGGTTTACAATAACCAGCGTGTCAGTTGTGTACCTGATATTGGAAGCAAAAGAAGATGAAGATGAGAATCAGCAGCAGTAATAACAATACAGCACAGCAACAACCGCCCAGCAACAACAACCCAGGAACAGATTTAAAAATCAAAATAAAATCCAGAAATACCGACAACAAACAACGGACAGAAACCAAGGGAATTTTCAGATTTGAAAGGCTAATTAATCTTTAACCCTTAATTTCTAAATCCGTATATCAGAATATTTATCAGGTGTGTACTACTCTCTCTTCTAATTTCCAGAACGTTTTTCTTTTTATTTTCTGAAGTCTTAGTATTTTTCGGAATTTCCTCTCTCTTAAATATTCAGCCCTTTTTTCTCTCTGTCCGTTCTTTTCTTCTTCTGTTATTCTCTTATTTCTGTCTTATTCTCCTATTCTCTCTTGTCTTTTTTCTTCTCCCCAAATCTGATTCAAGACCTCTTCTTTATATCCCAACCCAGAATCCTTTTATCAATTAAAATCAATCACTTTCTCCAACCAAACCCATTATCTTCCCACTCATCCCCCACTTTATTAAACTAATATATCAAACCAACCCATTACATTTTGTCCCCCATGCCTACCATAAACAATTACCATATTCCCCTCCACTACATTTTGTCTTGTCCCCCATTTATATTAAACAGCTATATCACCCACACCCCATTATATTTTGTCCCCCATGCTTAACATAAAGAATTTTTCAAAAATGTTCAATTACCAAACTACCCCTCCGACCTTATTGCAATTACCCTTTTACCCCGAATGTACTGCAATTTACCAAACTACCCCCATCAGCTATAACAAATCAATTAATCAAACTCAACCAGCTATAACAAATCAATTAATCAAACTCAACCAAAATATAGCCAATATGACCAATTTCTACACAAATTCAAACAACAAATCATATGAACATAGATGAACAACACAACAACAATATCACATTAACACAAATTGAACAATAAAGAACAGCTAAAATTTTGATTGAAGAATATTTTTAGCAACAAACAAACCTACTTTCAGATTCAACAACAACAACAACAACAAACAAGTATATTCAAATTTCTAAATTCAATAATTATTTGAACTTAAAATCAACTCTAACAACATTACAACCAACAATTCCTATATTAAACTTAAACAAGATTATGAGACAAACTCAAGAAATAATCATAAATGATAAACAATAAACAAGAAAAATCAAACTTATACTAATTTCGGATTCAAGAACAATCAAACAAAGTATGGACATGAATTAAATCTATTTTAAACAAAAAAAAACATGACGGATTCAAATGATTAAACCAACATACTTCCCTATTACAATTAAATTCTTTTAGGCAAATAACAAAACAAAACCTAAGAAGAAACAATTATGAATTTAAACTTGAACTTAACAATATTAACAATTTCTGAAAAATACATAGAACACATGAAACAAATTGAAGAAATAATTAATTAAACTTCAATTTGAATCTAACAAATATTAGCAATTTCACATGAACAACTGAAAAATTAACAAAACAATGAACATGAACAAACAAAAATCAAACATCTACCGATTTTAGATTCAAGAAATATCAAAACAAAATACGGACAAAAATAAAACTCAAAATCTACTAACCGGATCGAAACGACGAACAACGACTAACCAACGGCGACGTCGGACTATGTAGGGACTGTTTTGACGACCCCCAACCAAAGCTCGAACAGAAAACTCGATGTACCGGACCTCGACTCAACGAAAGACCCTCGAATTTTGACGAAATGAAGAAGATGAAGCAACAACAGAAGCAAAAACGTGAAGCAGAAGCAGCTGGCCATGGCGAAGAAGCAGTAAAATCATCAAAGTTTCCAGCAGGGCTGCCAGTTTTCTCAACAATAACCTTCTTTTTCTTTTCATCAATCTTGAATATCATATATCGATGAACCTTCTTCCTCTTCAGCTCCAAGAATGCATTTTTTCCGTGATCAGCTACACCCATACCAGAAGAGGCATTTTTTTTAACAAAGAAAATCTTGCTCTTTTGGCAATTCTCTGAAGTCACAAAATCAAAGTCATACACTGCATATCGGCAATCGTTTTCAGGCAAAGAAGCAGCAACAGTCGCGAGCAACAACATTTTATGTCGGAGTAGCAGCAGCGGCGACGCAGCGGTAGCAGCAGCGGTGACACAGCAACGGTAGGCAGCAGCGAAACAGAAACAGGAGCAGCTTGGTCGGAGAAGAGAACGGAGCAGCAGCGCGACGGGTTGACGACGAAACACGAAGAAGAAGTAGCAGCTGGTCATTTGGATGGAGAAGCTGCGGGCAGCAGCTATGGGAGCTGGAAACGCAGCATGAAGTGAGGAAGAAGAAGCAGCGACGTTCAACGTGAACTTGAAAAAGAAGAAACCCTCACGATTTTGAAGAAGAAGAAGAAACACGGGCAACAGGTGTATGTGTGTGTGTATGTGAAAGAGAAGAGGCGGGGGAAGGGCAACCATTGATGCTAGGGAGGGGAGCTTGAGGAAGAAGAAAGAAAATGAGGGGGGTGGCGGATAGCTTAGTTTTAGGGTTTTCTTGTTTTTTTTTTGTTTTGTTTTATGAAAAATGAAAGAAAAGGGGGTTTGGGACTCTTTGGGTTATGGACTGGGTCGACCCAGTTTGAAATGGACTGGGTCGTTTGGGAAGATTGGGTATTTTTTGGGCTTGTGGCTTGAATTTGAAGAAGATGCCCAATTTCGATTTTTTTTGTATTTTTTGCTCTCTTTTCTTTTACTTCCTAATTAATAAAACTAAAATTCAGAATTAAATTATAAACTAAACTATCTTTAAAAAAAACTAATTAACTCTAAAATAATTATTGCACATTTAAATAGCAATTAACGACAAAAATCGCACAATTTAGACGTTTAAATGCTAAACATGCAACGTACATTTATTTTATGATTTTTTAATTTTTGTAAAACAAACTTAATTACTAACAATTGTAGAATTAAATCCTACATGTAAAATGCGACATATTTTTGTATTTTTATTAATTTAACAAATAAACATGCACAGACAAATACAAATAATTATTCAAAAATATCACAAAATTGCACACCAAGGAAAATCATTTTATTTTTGAATTTTTTGGGAGTAATTCTCATATAGGGCAAAAATCACGTGCTTACACCACTCGTCCTTATTCTTATACACCCTAACACACAAACCCTATAGGACCTAGATACAACCTAAAAAACCCTAGACACACAAAGAAGCTGTTTTCCATCAGAAAAGCTAAGCTTCTTCTTCTTTGTTAAGAGAAAAAAACCAACGACTGCTGAACTTCATCTTCTTTAACCTTCAGCATATCCATCAACTTCTTCTTCTTCAAAAGAACCTAGACCCTAACCGAGCACCCTCCTCACAAAAGCAGTCGCAACTACTGACCTCGAACCATCTGCCATATCCTTCACTCGAGCTGCTGCCTCGCCGGAATAGATCACCGGCGAGTGATGCCGCCGCCAGCAACAGGTCCACAATGGCCAACCCTAGCGAGCCACCAGCCCCCGGAAATCTGTCTATCACCATAACAACACCCCTCCCCTCATCTGCTGCTTCTTCACCTAGCCCCGAACGACCCTTCAACCTCTCTTTTCTCTAACCAAGAACACAACAACTCCATCATCATCACACCCCACTTCATCTCCTTCACTCGCCGGAACTAACACCAGCAGTCACCGAATCCGTCAGCTCCCTCTCATTTTCTGGCTGGTCATTCCCCACTTTTGTCAAGCTTTCATCATTATATCTTGATTTTTATTGGTAAAGGGAAGTCACACAGTCACACACTCAAACAGAGTAAGGGAATGAGCATAAGTTGGGTTTTGAATTCAGAAAAATCGAAAAAACAATACAAAATACTTCGTCTTCTTTATCCTCGATTTGATTCTTAGTTTCTGAAATATGGAGTTTAATTGATGTTTGGAGCCATTTTTGAGTTTGAGTCGTGTAGAGGTTGCCATTGAAAGTTTAAGTCCGAAATTCCTATTTGATTTGTGCTGATTCCGTTGAGTTCGTCGAGCCCCTATTTACTTTTCCGGTTAGTCATTTTCTGGTTTGGTTTTCTGAGTTGCAGTTTGAATTCATCAATAAAAAATCCATCTCTATCTGATAATGCTTGTTTTTTTCAGTGAGTTTCGCTTAAGTGAATGTCTGTTCACTATTGTTTTATTGCTTTAATTGAAATGATTTAGTTTGTCCCTATTAAGTTAATTTCTTGAATTCAATTTCATATGCCTTGTTGAACCAAAATGGAATTAGTTCAGTAATGATTTTTTGAAATTCATTGAACATAAAGGAGAAGAAAATGAAGGGATGATTGGACTATACATGGGGTTGCAGGACGGGAATCTGGTTAATTGGGTTTAAACGGATTTGAACTTTGGTCGTAATCTACACATGTGAATTAGATTTAATATTAATTTTACTGTTATATCATCATTTTGTCATCTCTAGTAGCATATTTTAGGACGTTAATATTCATAAATATCGTAGCTTTCTTTAGGCGCAATTAATAAATTATCGTGGCTATGGGTACGGTTCTCGTGACATAGTCATGATATGTATCCCCAGTATTCGAGTGCACACTGGTGTGACTCGACCCACAACTTTAAATAATAATAAAATAAAAATGTTTTAGATTGAGGGTATGGTTCCCGTGGTGTGATTCGTAATATGTACAAAAACAACGAGTGCATTACATCGTGACTCGTTAAAATAATTTCGATAAATCCTAAAAAGCGGTTAAATAATTAAAAGTGTCTAGAAAATTAAAAATGCACAATAGTTTTAAACATGTATTAAATCAGATAATTAGGCCAATATTAATAGTTGAGCGACTGTGCTAAAACCATGGAACCCGAAAATGCCTAACACCTTCTCTCGGGTTAACAGAATTCCTTACCCGGATTTCTGTGTTCGCGGACCATAAATAGAGTCAATCTTCCTTGATTCGGGATTTTAAACTGGTGACTTGGGACACCATAAATTATTCCAAGTGGCGACTCTAAATTTGACATAAATAATCTCGTTTCGATTATTGTCACTTTAATTAGAAAAACTCTCCTATACCCTTCCAGGTAGAAAAAAGGAGGTGTGACAGCTCTGACAACTCTACTGGGGATAAGAACCTTGAACTTCTGGTTCAGGGTTCAAAATTCAAGCTTAGAATAACTGTTATAATTGGATTTTGCTTATTATCTAATTTTTACGTGTTTGAGCCTAATATGCTAAATGCCGCTTTTTACCACCTTGATATTCTTTAAACTGTATATATACTGTTACGAAACCCTCTTCTCTCTGAGTCTTCTAAATCTTCTAGGAAGTGCACGTTGGCATGACTTCTTTTCTGTTAGTGTCATACCCTAATTTAGAACGAGGATCAGATAAGTTACAAAGTCGGATGGCCTTTTGGTTACCGATACATTGCCCCCCTCCCCAGCTCGAGTTGTCCGTTGGGGTAAGCCATGTCTAGATACAACCCCAGGTTTCAACCTAGAATGACATAACCTTATGCCAGATCTCTAGTAGGAATGCTTGTTTGCATCACATGCATCTTTCTTTGAGGACTCAACATAGGGGTTGGGTCCGTTTAGGACAGGTGTACCCAAAAAAAAGACCATCCTGATGCATCCTATGTGCTACATGTTGCAATCTTCAAGTTTAAAAGGGATCATTTGGCGGACCAATGAGACTTGAAGGTAAATAATAAAAAAGATGGTGAAGTGTAAAAAATAAAGCAAGTAGGGCCCAATTATGTTTTTCTTTCACATTTTTTAAGAAAAACACAACCAAAAAGAAAAAGAAAAAACATGAAAAATCCGATTTTTTTTCACTTTCCCATCATTTTCAAAAAAAAAATCAAAAAAAAGAAAAAAGAAAATCCAAAAAGAGTTTACATGTTTCATCATTTTTCAAAAAAATAAAAAGACAAAAAATATATGTTCTCTAAATTAGTTGTTTTTTATAATTCTCGCCCGTATCCAATCTTCCCAAACTACGCATACCTGATTCTCATCTTTCGGGGAGGGGGGGGGGGTACGTAGGCATCCCACATAAGGTCCGGTCTTCCTAGTGCATCTTAGGTTCTCGGCTTCGAGGGTCATAGCCAAATCTTGCATGTCTAGTCACTATTGGCCACATCGGCTGTTCTTGCAAAATGAGGTCACTTTTGCAAAAGTGGTTCAATGACCCATGTCTTAGAGTCTTAAGTCCACAACAGGGTGTCCTCTCTGTTTAAGGTCCATTCTGTTGAATCTGCATGATTAGCCATTTCTTAGCCACATAGGCCATTTCTACAAAATGGGTCATTTTTGTAAAGAAAATTTTCCATGTCTTAGAGGTCACCTTTGTTGAGTTTGTATTTCTAGCAACTTTTTGGCCACATAGGCCATTTTGCAAAAATAGCTTCAATCATGTCTTGCATATGTCTGATAAGAAGTTTTATTGTCTCACATAGTGATCTAAATCTTTAACTCTATTTGGTTTTAGTTTTCTCATACAGGTGTGGATCTACTTACAGGAGTTTGAGCACGACATACACCCCGGGACCATCCAGTCAGGACCGCTGCATTCAGGAGCTGGCTAAAGAATAATTTTTTATGTTGGCTTGTACTTTATAGTCATGTTCAGTAGTACTGATTCTATTAGTTGGTGTCAGAGTTTGTCATAGTATAGTTGAGTTTGTCAAATATCCCGCTATCATATTTCCTGCTTTATATTTGAAAATAAAAAAAATTATAAATGAAAAATCCAAAAGATTTTTTTTTAGTTTATTTGTCCATTACTTTTCCAGAACTACACTTGATCTGATTCATGAGAGACATGATATGTAGGCAACCTACATAAGGTTCGATCGAATCATTTTTTTAAAATTAAAAGGAAAAGAAAAAAGAAAGAAACAAAAAACAAAGAGATGAAATTATGGGATGTGAGAAATGAGAGGAAAGAAGAGAGTGATAATTAGAAAAAAAGGAAGGAAAATGAGCAAGCTAAGAAGTGCTAGAAAAGAAAAGAAAAGTAAAGAGAAGATTGAAATGAATAAATTGGGATGATGCCAAGTGACCTTGTGACCCTCAAAGTCATTCTTGAACCGTTAATTGTTGCTAGGTGCATTGCATGCAATGTGATATTTTTAGCTGTTAAATGCCCTAAAGCTAACATGATGACTTCATTTTGTTCCTCTTTGTTATCTTCATTATAGCAGAAGTGTGGTTGGTTTGTGGTTCTTAAACTGGTAACTCTTCCATACAACACAAGGTCAAAGAGTGAGGTAGCCATGGCTAGCAAAGACTTGGACATAAGTGTTATTGATCCGTCTAAGGAGATTGTTGAATCAGAATCTGAGTTGAAAGAAGAGGTCTTAAGGTTGAAAGGACAGATGGCCGAAATATACCAAGCCTGGATTAGTGGGCATCCTCCACCATTAGTTCTCACTAACTACATTGAAATCCTCGTCACCATGCCGCCACTATCACAAATCCAGCTTCCTACTGCTATTGATATCTCCCCACAACGTTTTTACACTCCACCCGCCAAAACCAACTCATATCCCTCTCCTTTGACCACTCACGTTTTTGTAGCTCATCCATCAGCTACCTTTCCTCAATCCTCTAGCGAGACTATGTTCAAAGTCCCTGATGCCCAACACTATGCTCTAGAACCAACTTTCAAGGTCTTGGATCCATACTCTCACGCTCCTCATTTTGAGCCTCCCGGTGAAACTGAAAAGCTTGCTAAGACAGTGGAGCAAGATAAGATATCCAAGAAGGTGAAAATCTTAGAGTAGTCTTTAAGAAACATGCAAGGGATAGGGAGCCAGATGAGCGTGTCTTACAAAGACTTGTGCTTGTTTCCTGACATCCAACTGCATGTTGGGTTTAAGATGCCAAAGCTTGACTTGTATGATGGTCATGGAGATCCTATGGCCCATTTGAGAGGCTAATATAGTAAGATGAGAGGCGTCGGTGGGAAGGACAAATTATTGATAGCATATTTCAGTTAGAGTCTGAGTAGGGCAACTCTGGAGTGGTACACCCGCCAAGACGCTAGCAGGTGGTACACATGGGACGATATGGCTTAGGCCTTTGCCAGGCGCTTTTAGTACAATATAGAAATTATCTCGAATCGCATGTACCAAGATGGAAAAGAAGCCTAATGAAAGCTTTAGGGAATACAGGCTTAGATGGAGAGAGCAAGCTGCCCGAGTCAATCCCCCAATGGAAGAAGACGAGATGGTCGAGTACTTTCTTCAAGCTTAAGAGCCAACTTACTTTGGGCATTTGATCTTGGCTGCGGGTAAGCCTTTTAATGATGTGGTAAAAATGGGAGAAATGGCAGAAGATGGGCTGAAGTCGATAAAGATCATGAGCTATTTTGCTTTAAAAGCCAGAACACAAACAATTCAGAATGACACAGGAAGCTTGCTGGGTCAGAAGGAACATGATGATGTTGCCATGGTTATCTCAGGATCTCGACATGGTCCAACGGGTCTGCCCAACCAATATACTTAGCCTCAACCTAAACCCCAAACCTATCCCCTAGCTCCACATAATCCACCTCAGCATTATCCACTGAACAACGTTCGATCATCTGTCCAACCATTGGGTTACTCCTCATGACGAGCGCCAGCACCACACAATGCACTTTTGCCTTCACAACATTTTCGAGCATCCAACAGCCCTAGAAAACTGGGGCATGGAGGGGAACAAAGTCTAAGAAATAGTTTCACGCCAATCGGAGAATCCTACACAAGCCTGTTTGAAAAGTTAAAACATTCTGGCCTGATTGAGCCGCTCCTCGGCTATACTCCAGACCCATATGCAAAAGGTTTTGATCCTACTGTACGGTGCATGTACCACTCTAATGTCCAAGGGCATAGCATTGAATATTGTCGTGCTTTGAAAAGGAAAATAGAAAGAATGATTCAAGAAGGGATAATTGTGATCCAGGACAGTGACACCGAGAATATCGCACCGAATCCTTTACCTACACATGATGATGCACACTTTGTGGGGATGATGCGTGGTGACAGGGAGTATGACAATCCTCTTGGGAACTTCTTGACTGAATTTAATGATATTGAAGTTGGTAATGGTCTTTATAATATTGATGTGTAACTTAGCGGCTAGGATGTCGAGCTTGGTAATTGGAAAGACACTCCTTTCTTGGCTTGCCAGAAGGAGTCTTGGTGGTTTATTTTGTTGTCATTTCTGTTGTTCGGGTTATTTCAGGGTAGTAATCCAGATATTGTCTTGTGACTCAAACCCTTCTATTCTTTTATTTTTCCTAGTTCCTTTAGTTGTAGTAACTCATTTAGTATTATCTAGGTTTGTTCCAGGGTTGTAACCCCAATTTATTTTATTTATTTTGTTGTTCAAACCCTTTCATCATCTGTCTAATATAATTTTCTGTTTTCTATTATTTCTAGTTATTTTTTGTTTAGTTCTCTTTTCCTTTTATAGTTCATTTCATGCTAGCTCTAGTGATATGACATGCACACATAATTCTAGGTATGGTATTAAAAGTTAGTTTAATCATGAAGCAATGAAACAATTTTGAAGATGATAGGGACATTGGAGGGAAATAAGTACATATTTAGGCATTTTGAGATAATTTAAAGCCCGAATTATGTGAAACTGGGGTAGATAGTTTGGGAAGTTAATAGGACGAGAAGAATTTGTTACAAGAGAGTGTGCCCCAACAATTTGAAGCGAGCAACTTTGAGTTCGAGCGCATCTCAAGTAACAAGATAAAGCCAAGGGATTTTGGTCCAAACAGACGGAGGTATCCATTATGACGAAGAAATCACCCAATGAGATTTCTGTACTTGACAGGGCACTAAAAAAAGTGGAAGGCATATCGGTGATATCAATGCCGGAGCTGCAAAAGAAATGTTGTACTTGGAATTTTCAGGGATTGGGAGGCACTCTTTCAGCTACCCAAACACTTTATACCATTCGGTATCCCTTTTGAGCCTATGCTAATTTTCTTGACCTTCCCTCTTTTGGAATCGAGTTAGAGTCATTACATAATATAAAAAAAGAAAAAAGAAGAAAAGAAGAAAAAAAATCATGCCCCATAAGGTTTGTTTTTAAAACTTCATTCAAACAAAAAAAGAAAAATTCAAAAGAAAAGAAAAACAAAAAAAAAGACAAAAAAAAAACAAAAAGGAAAGGAAAATAGAAGCAACAAAGAGTAGTTTTTGAACTACGTTCGACCTGATTCTTGTCACCACAAGATACGTAGGCAGTATTAAGGTTCGGTCGCACCAAATAAAATATTTCATGATCCCACGAAGTTGAGAGTGGGGCAGTCTTTCTTAAAAATTCCATCTCAACAAAAAAAGGAAAAAAAGAATCAAATTCCTTTGTTTTAAAAATTGGGGCAAAGCTTTTAGAATGGATTCCAAAAGTTGTAAATAAATTAACCCCATTGTATTAGTTATTTTGAGCTCTTATGATATCCTTTCTTTTTAACTCTGTCCAAAAGTCACATTACAGTCCAAAAAGACCTCCCAGATAATCTTTGAGAGTGCTGAGCTAGACATGCCAGAAGCATATGATGTTTTACTATGGTTAATGCCTTGTCCTCTACAAATCAGATGAAATAAAAAGAAAAAAGAACAAAATGAGAGAGTCTTATCGGTGAAAACCTTCACAGGCACCATAAGGCGAGGGGGAGTTGAGAGAAAGAAAAATGAGAGATGCTTGATGGTGAAAACCCTTCGGGCACTATAAGTCAAATAAGGATAGAGAGTCGGATAGGATAATCGGAGCATTGAAGCCCAGTTTCACGGCGAAGAGGAACAACAAGAGTTGAACATTAGACTTGCTTGACAGATTAGGCCACTTAATCCAAAGTTGCATGTCATGGTCATTAGAGTTGGTATCCACATCTGATAAGTTTCTACTTTGTAATTTTCTAGTTAGATATCATCCCTTTCCATTGTCCCTTACTTTTTTTCCTTTTGCTTTGTTCAAGTCCTCTTGAGTCTATTTTGTCAAAACAAGTAAGAAATAACTTCAAAATCTGCTACAAACTTTCTAATTGCACAAAGCATAGTTTGGCTAGCACGTCAAAGTGGTATAAGTCAGGAAAGAGTAGTATGCGCACTGAGTGGGTGGCAATTGATATGCTTTGGGATTCATGTGAAGTACAAAGGTTCTGTATATGTCAATTCATGAGCTCAATGCAACATATTGAGGGTATTGAGTTTGAATGAATCAGAGGTATTTTCTGTGCTAAGGGTGACAGAGAAAGTAATTAGTCAATAAACAAACAAGGTCTTTCAAGTTGAAATCAAAGTTATCACGGTAAGTGAAGGAGCAATCGCCTTCAAAGTCAAGGCCACAAACCAGCCACCATGTTTAAACTCACAAGTTTTCTTTGTCTGAAACAGGGATGAAAGCTATGTTCATATCAAAGTTTGGAAGCTTGAATTTTTCAGGTGTAACGCCCCAATTATGCTTACGCAGAGGCTATTAAGAAGATCACACATCACCCATAGGAGAAGCACTTCCTAGTCTGGGTCTTTCAAGTTACATTTTATTTTAGGAGACACACTTCCTAAATTGAAATTCCATCCCTAGGAGACGCACTTCCTAGTTTTGGTCATTTAAATTCATTCCTAAGAGATGCACGACCTAGTTGGAGTCATTGAAGTTTTACCTGTGAGGAGACGTACTTCCTAGTAGGGATCTTTCAAATTATACTTTTTAGAAGACGCACCTCCTAGCTTTGGTAATTTAAATTCATTCCTAGGAGACGCACTTCTTAGTTTGAGTCATTGAATTTTCACCCCTAGGAGACGTCTTTCAAGTTGTATTTTTGTTTTAGGAGACACACTTCCTAGTTTTGGGTCATTTAAGTTCATTCCTAGGAGACGCACTTCTTAGTTTGACTCATTGAAGTTTTCCCTAGGAGACATACTTCTTAGTCTGGGTCTTTCAAGTTATATTTTTGTTTTAGGAGATGCACTTCCTAAAGTGAGATTTTACCCCTAAGAGACGCATTTCCTAGTTTTGGGTCATTTATGTTAAATCCTATGAGACACACTTCCTAGTTTGAGTCATTGAAGTTTTACCCCTAGGAGACGGACTTCCTAGTCTGGGTCTTTCAGGTTATATTTTTGTTTTAGGAGACGCACTTCCTAAAGTGAGATTTTACCCCTAGGAGACGCACTTCCTAGTTTTGGATCATTTATGTTCAATCCTAGGAGACGCAGTTCCTAGTTTGAGTCATTGAAGTTTCACCCCTAGGAGACGGACTTCCTAGTCTGGGTCATTCAGGTTATATTTTTTTAGGAGACGCACTTCTTAAATTGAGATTTTACCCTTAGGAGACGCACTTCCTAGTTTTGGGTCATGTAAGTTCAGTTCTAGGAGACACACTTCCTAGTTTGAGTCATTGAAGTTTCACCCCTTTGAGATGTACTTCCTAGTCTAGGTCTATCAGGTTATACTTTTGTTTTAGGAGACACACTTCCTAAATTGAGATAGTACCCCTAGGAGACGCATTTCCTAATTTGGGTCATTTAAGTTCATTCGTAGGAGACGCACTTCCTAGTTTAAGTCACTGAGGTTTTACCTATAGGAGACGCACTTCCTAGTCTGGGTTTTTCAAGTTATATTTTGTTTTAGCAGACGCACTTCCTAAATGGAGATTTCGCCCCTAGGAGTTGCACTTCCTACTTTGGGTCATTTAAGTTCATCCCTAAGAGATGCACTTTCTAGTTTGGTTCATTAAAGTTTCACCCCTAGGAGACACACTTCCTAGTCTGGGTCTTTCAAGTTATATTTTGTTTTAGGAGACGCACTTCCTAAATTGAGACTTCATCCCTAGGAGACGCACTTCCTAGATTGAGTCATCGGAGTTTCACCCCTAGGAGACACACTTCCTAGTTTGGGCCTTTGACGATATACTTTCAGGAGACGCACTTCCTGAATTGAGATTTCATCCGTAGGAGACGCACTTCCTAGTTTGGTTCTTTCAAGTTTCACCCGTAGGAGACGCACTTCCTAATCTGCGTCATTCAGGTTTTATTTTTAGCAGACACATTTGCTAGTCAAAGTTTCTTGGTTTTACTTACAGGAGACACACATCCTAGTCGAGTCTTTAGTTTACTCTCATCATTGCATCAATAGCATAAGTGGTTTATGGTTTTTCTAACAACTCACAAATCTTTCGAGTGCAAACTGGGGCAGAAAATTTTGTTTGTTTTGTTGTTTTGAATGCAGGCACCCACTTGGAGAACAAGGGATTTTGTTTCAGAATTATTTCAAGTTTCAAGTGAGTAACAGGCACCCACTTGGAGAACAAGGGAAGTCATTTCAGAATTCAATTCAAGTTAGAAGTAGCAGAAACTTGCGGCCAGAATGCGGGTCAACAATCCTAGACGGCCAATAGAAGTAGTCTCAATTCAGAATAAAAGAAAAGAAAAAAGTGAATCCAAAATGCAGAAATAGATGAAAGATGTGAACTGCTCAAGACATGGCTGAAGTCGCGATCACTGCATGTCCGGTCTAGATCCGAAGAAGTCATGGAAGAATGAATCAGCACCTGCAACTAGCAAGCATCAAGGTTCAAATCAAAGTCTGCATGAAGAACCGTTCAAGACTCAAGATCAAGCTTCAGAAGACTTATAGATAGGAATCTTGTAACTCATAGCTAATAAGCTTAGTTAGTATTTTTCATTTTTGGTATTGATGTAATAACAGAACCGCAGATCGGAACCTCGACGGAACGGAACCTCACTCGACTCCTCATCCTCTCCACATACTCCATCACCTCATTCACTTTTGAATTACACGTGGCTTGATTTCTTTATAGCCAAGGATATGTAGGTAGTTTAGACACCATGGCTTGGTCACATTCTCCTTTCTTTTAGTTTTTGATCTCTCTAAATAAGGGTCGGGTCAAACCTGTCTCATCGTTCTTTGTCTGAAAACTCTTCGCATTTACAGTCAAAGAGGGGTAACTGTAGACACGTAATTTTTGACCCTCCCCATGATTTTACACATTTTAGCGTAAATATTTTGTTTAGGTCTAATATAACTAGGTTTGACTCTTTTACTTTATTTTATCACAAAAATAAAAATACCAAAAATAGTTATGTTTTAACGGTTAGTTTTATTTATAATAGTCATTTCTACTTAAGTAGGATTAATTAATAAATGGTTTAATATTTTTAGTCTTGTTTTATAAGAAAGAGTATGAAATTTGCGGCTAATTTTGTTTGGTCTTAATTGAAGAGGTCCAAAGAGTTGGCCCAATTTTAAAGCCCAAACCCTAAAACCTAGAGCTGTCAATATGGGCCGGGTCGGGCTAGCCCAGCCAGCCCACGTGAGCTTTAGCAATTGACGGGCTGGGCTGGGCTAGCCCACCATTTTGATGGGCCGTATAATGGTCAGCCCACCTCAGCCCTATGTGGGCCGCGGTCCCCCATGGGACGGCCCATCATTTTTGAAAATATATTTTTATATTTTTTCTTTAAGTTCTAACCTAAAAAAAGATGATTATTTAAAGGTTAAAAAATATTTTATTGGAAATAATTCACAAAACTTAATAACTTTTTATATTGTTCCAATATATCACAATAAATACTAAAAAAAGTAAAAGACAGGACTATATTTCATTCACTAAAAGTCAAAACTTAAACAATCTATTCAAGAGAACGTTCATGATGCTTATGAGATATCCAACACATCATCTTCATCACATTTGAATCCGCTTGTGACAAGGTTGTCTTAACATCTTCACTTTCATCTACAATTCATATGCAATATTAATTAGTTAAATATTAAAATAATTAAATTTATAAAATTAATAATATTTAAATTCACATAAAAAATATTACTAGTTTGAGTTCGGCAAAACCTGTGCAGCCAATTTCAAGTAGTAACAAGTGTTTGGACATTTTCATCATAAATGCAACTTCTGTACTTTGTAAGAACACGCCACCAATGCTAAATGTTGATTCCGATAGTACAATGGTAATAAGAATGCTAAGTACATCACACACCATCATTGAAAGATCGAGATATTTTCTAGAATTGTCCTTCCAATACATGACAACATCATTTCTTGAAACTTCTCAAGATCAAGTTTTGGTTCCTCTTAGTAAAGATCCAATTCTGACTTTCCATCTCTAAAGGCAGTATACTTTTTATTTTTTATATATTTTAAATAAATATTTTGTTAGGCCCACGGGCCGGGCCGACCCAGCCTCAGTCAAGCTTCACGGGCCACGGGCTTACTCGGGCCAGGCTTAAAAGCCTCATTTTTAAATGGGCTCAAAAAATTCTAGCCCAACCCTGCTAAATCATGGGCTGGGCTGGCCCAATGGGCCAATCCCATATTGACGGCTCTACTAAGACCCACTCCCCCTTCTTCTTATACACCCTAACACACAAACCCTAGAGGACCTAGATACAACCTAAAAACCCTAGACACATAAAACAACCATTTTCCATCAAAAAAGCTAAGTTTCTTCTTCTTAAAACCAACTAGTGCTGAACTTCATCTTCTTTAACCTTCAGTATAGCCATCAACTTCTTCTTCTTCAAAAGAACCTAGACCCTAACTGAGCACCCTCCTCATAAAAGCAGTCGCAACTGCTATCCTCGACCCATCTGCCATCTCCTTCGCTCGAGCTGCTGCCTCACCGAAATTGATCACCAGCGAGTGACGCTGCCAACAACAGCAAGTCCACAACGGCCAACCCTAGCGAGCCACCAGCCCCCGAAAATCTGTCTATCACCATAACAACACCCCCTCCCCTCATCTGCTGCTTTTTCACCTAGCCCCAAACAACCCTTCAACCCCTCTTTTCTCTAACCAAGAACACAACAACTCCATCATCTTCACACCCCACTTCATCTCCTTCACTCACCGTAACTAACACCGGGAGTCACCAAATCTGTTAGCTCCCTCTCATTTTCTAGCTGGTCGTTCCCCACTTTTGTCAAGCTTTCATCATTCTATCTTGATTTTTATTTGTAAAGGGCAGTCACACAGTCATGCACACAAACAGAGTAAGGGAACGAGCATAAGTTGGGTTTTGAATTCAGAAAAATCGAAAAAACAATACAAAATACTTCGTCTTCTTCATTCTGGATTTGATTCTTAGTTTGTGAAACATGGAGTTTAATTGATGTTTGGAGCCATTTTTGAGTTTGAGTCGTGTAGAGGTTGCCGTTGAAAGTTTAAGTCCGAAATTCCTGTTCGATTTGTGTTGATTCCGTTGAGTTCGTCGAGCCCCTATTTACTGTTCCGGTTAGTCATTTTCTAGTTTGGTTTTCTGAGTTGCATTTTGAATTCATCAATAAAAAATCCATCTCTATCTGATAATGTTTGTTTTTTTCAGTGAGTTTCGCTTAAGTGAATGTCTGTGCACTATTGTTTGCTTGCTTTGATTGAAATGATTTAGTTTGTCCATGTTAAGTTAATTTCTTGAATTCAATTTCATATGCCTTGTTGAACCAAAACGGAATTAGTTCAGTAATGATTTTGTGAAATTCAATGAACATAAAGGAGAAGAAAATGAAGGGAGGATCGGACTATACATGGGGTTGCAGGACGAGAATCTGGTTAATTGGGTTTAAACGGATTTGAACTTTGCTTAATCTACACATGTGAATTAGATTTAATATCAATGTTACTTTTATAACAACATTTTTTCATTGCTAGTAGCATGTTTTAGGCTGTTAATATTCATAAACCTCGTAGCTTGCTTTAGGCGTGGTTAATAAATTATCGTGGCTATGCGTATGGTTCCCGTGCATAGTCATGATACGTAACCCTATTATTCGAGTGCACACTGGTGTGACTCGACCCGAAACTTTAAATAATAATAAAATAAACTTGTTGTAGATTGCGGGTACGGTTCCCGTGGCGTGATTCGCAATATGTACAAAAATAACGAGTGCACTACATCGTGACTCATTCAAATAATTTCCATAAATCCTAAAAAAGCTGTTGAATAATTAAAAGTGGCTAGAAAGTTAAAAATGCATAATAGTTTTAGACATGTATTATATCAGATAATTAGGCCAATATTAATAGTTGAGAGACCGTGCTAAAACCACCGAACTCGGGAATGCCTAACACCTTCTCCCGGGTTAACAGAATTCCTTGTCCGAATTTCTATGTTAGCAGACCATAAATAGAGTCAAACTTCCTCGATTCGGGATTTTAAACTAGTGACTGGGGACACCATAATATATTCCAAGTGGCGACTCTGAATTTGATATAAATAATCCCGTTTCGATTATTGTCACTTTAATTAGAAAAACTCCCCTATACCCTTCTGGGTAGAAAAAAGGAGGTGTGACAGCCCTAACCGCTTCTACGGTTGCTCTAGCGCTTTTGCGGACTTCGCACATGCGGTCCCCAATCTGCAAGTGTGGTTATGATAGAAGCAACAACTAAAGTTGCTAAGTTTCTAAACCAAACCTTCTGACAACCTTCCGGATTAATCCCGAGGCCCCCGAGACTTCAACCAAAAATACGAACAAGTCACATATCATCATTCAAACTCATACCAACCCTCGGAACACTCAATATAGCATGATAGTCCAATATAGCATGACACGAAGATATCTAATCCATGACTAATATCATATCAAAGTCCACCATATAAAGCAATAAAAGGTCCACTCGGGTCTCCAGACCCCCAATAGTCACCACGCACAACCGGTATATACGGTCCACAATAATATTATCGCCCACCGGAGTATATACACGAACAGATAAAACAAGAGACTCACAGGGCATACCCAAATAACGAGCAAAATATGATGACACATATGAAAAGGTGGAACCATGACCAAATAACACAGATGCATCTCTGTGGCAAACTGAGACAATACCTGTAATCACGACATCTAAAGCAATAACATCTGGTCTAGCTGGGAGTGCACAGAAATGAGCCAGACCACCACCAGATCGACCTCCCCCTCTGGGGCGACCCCTAGCTGACTGACCCCCTACCCTTGGCTGCCTGAGCGGGTGGTGAAGTAGCTAGAGCTAAAGTCGAGGGCTGACTCCTCTACTGAGATGGACCCCCAAGAAGATGAGGACACTGCCTCCTTATATTTCCAAACTCTCCGCACTCATAACAACTCCCTGGTGCGGGGGACGGGGACTGAAGGGAACCCCTAGTACCGGGATGACTAGTAGAAGAACCTGGTATGGAAGATCCCTGAACTGATGGAGCGCGGGACGAAATCTGGGCTAGAAGGGCACTGAGTGATGAATGGACCTGATGAGAATTGTGAGAACCATGTCCCGATGATGCCCCACGATGAACTGGGCGAGCTTACTGAGCATGTCTAAATGGACGGTCTCTGCCGTGCTGAAACTAGCCTTTCGAAGGAGCACCACCATAACTACCAGATCCTCGAGACCTCTTGGACTTCCTCTCATCTCACTCCTAGTGACAAACTGACTCTCAAGAAATAACAACAACCTATTCAAAAGTAGCACCTGACACCATCTCTCTGGTTATAAGAATTTGAAACTAATATGTGAGGCCATCCACGAACCTCCTGATCCTCTCTCTATCCGTACGGACCAACCAAACTGCATGACGAGCTAGCTCTGAAAAACTCATCTCATACTGCATCACAATCATATCATCCTGACGCAACTACTCGAACTGCCTGCATAACTCCTCTCCGCGAGCTTATGGCACAAACTTCTCCAAAAAGAGAGCGGAGAACTGCTACCAAGTAAGAGGCTCTGCATCAACAGGCCTACGCCTCTCATAAGCCTCCCACCAAGTAAAGGCAGCTCCTGAAAACTGGAAAGTAATGAATGAGACCCCACTGGTCTCCAAAATACCCGTAGTCCGAAGCATCCTCTAACAATTGTCCAAGAAACCCTGGAAATCCTTGCCCTTTGAACCACTGAAAGTCGGAGGCTAAAGTCTACCAAACCTCTCCAATCGACGCTACTCGTCGTCAGGCATAACTGGTACCACATAATCCTGAGCGGATGCAACCAGCTAGGCTAGAGGTGCTGCTGGTGTTTGAAGTCCCTGCACAACCTGCTAAGGTGTGCGGGCGGTGGGAGTCTGGGTGCCTCCCCCGGCCTAAGAAGTAGCTACGACCGTAGTAACTGAGACTGTCTGAGCCAGGCCAGTACACACTGATAGAATTTGTGCTAGGGCCTCCTGAAGGCCTGGGATAACAATCGGTACAGCCGATGCCTAAGCTGGTCCCGCTAAGCGTCCGCAACTGGGATTTGATCGTGAACTAGGGCGGCTGGTGGATCTGCAGGTGCTGCCCTAGCTACTGTGCGGGCTACACCCCTACCCCTACCACATCCTCGACCGCGACCTCAAACTCTAGTGGCCTCAATTGGTGGTACTGGTAGTCGTCTGTCCTGACCAGTAGCACGTGTCCTGACCATCTATGAGACAATAGAATAACAAAAGTTTAGTACTAGAATTAACAGATCCACACGACGGGAATTTCAAGAATGTGAAGCTTTTCCTAAAGGTTCTATAGCCTCCCAGGGATAAGCACAGACGTCTTCGTATCGATCTGTGAGACTCTACTAAATCGGCTCTTGACCCGTGAGACCTATGTAACCTAGGCTCTGATACCAACTTGTCACGACCCAAAACCACCCCGGTCGTGATGGCGCCTATCACAATACTAGGCAAGACAATTCATCACTAATAACGTAAAGGTCTTTTGTAAATTCATTTCTAAATCAATTATGATCACAAGTCTTTTATTTTAATATAATAAAATATGCGGTAAAATAATTACGCAAATACATCCCCACTGCCCGATCCTGGTATCACTAGTCATGAGCCGCTACAATACAACCCAATACTGTCTACTTAATACAAAATAAGGATGAAATATAAAATAATAAGGATAGAAAGGAGAAAGGCAGGACTGCGGATGCCGTGCAGCTACATTACGATCTCCGGAAAATACTCTAAAGGAAAAGATCAGCTCTCACTCGGAGGCTCTGGCACCTGGATCTACACACAAGGTGCAGGGAGTAACGTGAGTGCGCCAACTCAGTAAGTAACCAAAGTAAATAAAGGCTGAGTGTAGTGACGAGCATTTAAAATCATATACATAGTCTAACATAGAATCTCAATAAAAATAACAAATTCAAATCCGTAGTTCAATTTCCGAACATCCTGTAAAAACTCCAGTTTCAATGAAAGTTGTTTAAAATATTTGTTCAACATTTTTCAATAGAGGCTTGGTATAAAAGAAAAGTGAAAACAGTAATTTTATAAACAAGCCCCTCGAGCAAAGTATCACTCATAAAGATAGCTCTTCAGGAAATCCTCTCAGTCACTCGTGACTCAGCTCTCGTCAATCAGTACTCACACTCAGCACTCCTGCTCAATAGATATCTCATAATAGTAACCGCTACAGCATGCAGCCCGATCCATATATATATATATATAGTCGACTATGCTCACTAGGGGTGTACAGACTCCGGAGGGGCTCCTACAACCCAAGCGCTATATCGCTGCAGCGTGCAGCCCGATCCATATATATATATATTGCTACGGCGTGTAGCCCGATCTAATACATATTGCTACGACATGCAGCCCGATCCTTATATATATCGTTGTGGCGTGCAGCCTGATCCATAAATATATAAAATCCTCACCATCAGGTCCTCGACCTCTCTCAGTCATTAAACTCACAGCCACTCGGGCATTTCAGTAAAAACTCAGGGAACTCAACCCAAACAATTTTCATATATTTGAAAGTAGAGTAATGAAACTGAATCAAACAATAAACAGGTAAAAATCATGACTGAGGATATGTTTTCAAATCAAAATAGTATGAGGATATTAGTAAAATAAACCTGAGAGTCCAAACAATTCGGCACAAGGCCCCAAACATGGCATTCGACCCAAGTTGACAGATTCATTTCTAAAACACATTGATATCATATTGAGTTTATCAAAAAAATGCAACTCTACAGTTGCCACGGGACGGACCAAGTCACAATCCCTACCGGTGCACACCTACACGCCCATTACCTAGCATATATGTCACCTCATTTATCAAATATAATACAAATTTCGGGGTTTCATACTGTCAGGTCTAGATTTACAATCGTTACTTGCCTCAAAGCGGACAAAAATCTACTCCGCAATGCCCTTGCCTCTCGATTCGGCCTAAAATCATCCCGAATCTATCCAAAATCAGAATCATAACATCAATACAAGCCAAAGGGACAAAGTCCACGCGAAAATTATCAAATTAAACTCAAAATCTCGAAATTGGTTAAACCGGACACCCGGGCCACATCTTGGAATCCGATAAAATCACAATACTCGAATCATTATCCTCTCACGAGTCTATACATACCAAAATCATCAAAATTGGACATCAAATCCCCAATTTAAACTCTCCAATTTCCAGCCCTAATTTTCCAATTTTTCACCCTTAATCTCTTCAATTTCCGTGTTTAATCAACTGAAATTCACCATAGATACGAGTATTAAGTTCAAAAATCTTACCTCAATAAGAATCCCCTTCCTTTTCAAAACCCTCCAAAAGCTCCAATCCCGTCTCAAAAATAGTGGAAATGGGCAAAAATTCGCGAAGGGATGCTTATATAGTTTCTGCCCAGGGATTCCGCATCTGTGGTCCATTATACTCTCCTACGGTACCGCTTCCGCGGTCAAACCAACCGTATATGCGGTTTTCACTTATACGATCATAGCTGCATCTACGACCAAATACTCACACCTGCGGTTACGCAGGTACGCTCCTCCCCTCGCATATGTGGGTCCTGGCCTCCTTAGCTCTTGTAGACATGTAAATTTTGACCCTCTCCAAGATTTTACACATTTTAGCGTAAATATTTAGTTTAGGTCTAATATCGCTATTTTAACTAGGTTTGTCTCTTTTACTTTATTTTATCACAAAAATAAAAATACCAGAAATAGTTTTATTTTAACAGTTAGTTTTATTTTTAATAGTCATTTCTACTTAAGTAGGATTATTTAGTAAATGGTGTAGTATTTTTAGTCTTGTTTTAGAAGAAAGATTATGAAATTTGAGGAAAATTTTGTTTGGTCTTAATTAAAGAGGTCCAAAGAGTTGACCCAATTTTAAAGCCCAGACCCTAAGACCCACTTGTCACACCTCCTTTTTCCGCCCCCGCGAGGGGTGAAGGAGTTTTTCCAATTAAAGGACAATCGAAACGGGATTTGTTTATTTATTTCAGAGTCGCCACTTGGGAGATTTAGGGTGTCCTAAGTCACCAATTTAATCCTGAATTGAGGAAAAGAATGACTCTGTATTACAGTCCGCGAACCAGAAATCCGGATAAGGAATTCTGTTAACCCGGGAGAAGGTGTTAGGCATTCCCGAGTTCCGTGGTTCTAGCACGGTCGCTCAATTGTCATATTCAGATTGTTTATCTGATTTTATACAATTATGAGCTCATGCGCAAGTTTTAACTTTTAACCGCTTTCATAATTATTATTATTATTTTTACAAGAATGTGAACATCGCTTAAAGCACGTCTTTGGACTGCGTCACATGAAATGCACCCACAATCCGGAACATATTTTATTTGATGTTTTGGGATTTGGATTTGGGTCGCATGAAATGCACACCCGTGTTTAGGAATGTATTATTATTAAAATCGTGCCTAAAGCGATTAGCGTATTATTATTTCTGGGTAAGACCGTGGAATTCACTAAACAGTCCATCTCGAATTCTAAATATTCAATTAAACATTTATTGAGGGCCCCGCAATTGGTGCATTTTATTGGGCGAGGCTCATCTCATTTTTATTTTTAAAAGACAGTCCTAAAATGCCTACATTTTTCTCTTATTAGATTTGTCTCTTACAAAATAAAAGAGAAACTATCTTAATTTATTTACATGCTTGAGTTGTTATAGATGGATTTCGAATATGATTCATAAATCTGAAAATGATGCAAACCGGACAGTCTGTTGCCACTGCGGGCCCAGGCCCAACGTGTATGACATAAAACTAGACCTGGGCCATCTTATTCACATGTTATTACCTAGTTACATTATACTAGGCATGTTCTTAGTTTGTCAAATTAAAAAAAAAACTTAGCAATCTAATTTTAATCCTAGACCATTTATATGCTGAAATTAACCAATATTATTTAACTAAACAATATTTTTACCAAGTTCCTAAATGGCCTATTCGTTTGATTTTTTGAATAGGCGGAGTTACTACACCATTTATTTATTTTTAGGCAATATATAGATAGTTCATCTGTTAAGCTATCGTCGGATGTTCCACTATATATATTAAATAGCTACATGATTCTGATTTTTTGCAAGCTAAATAATTTATACATACAAATAAAATTCAGAATATAATTAAATTAAATTTAGAATTTCAACTCTTCATTTTCGTATTCATGCTTCATATTTCGGTTTACAATAACCAGTGTGTCAGTTGTGTACCTGATATTGGAAGCAAAAGAAGATGAAGATGAGAATCATCAACAGTAATAACAATACAGCACAGCAACAACCGCCCAGCAACAACAGCCCAGGAACAGATTTAAAAATCAAAATAAAATCCAGAAACACCGACAACAAACAACGGACAGAAACCAAGGGAATTTTCAGATTTGAAAGGCTAATTAATGTTTAACCCTTAATTTCTAAATCCATATATCAGAATATTTATCAGGTGTGTACTACTCTCTCTTCTAATTTCCAGAACGTTTTTCTTTTTATTTTCTGAAGTCTTAGTATTTTTCGGAATTTCCTCTCTCTTAAATATGCAGCCCTTTTTTCTCTCTGTCCGTTCTTTTCTTCTTCTGTTATTCTCTTATTTCTGTCTTATTCTCCTATTCTCTCTTGTCTTTTTTCTTCTCCCCAAATCTGATTCAAGACCTCTTCTTTATATCCCAACCCAGAATCCTTTTATCAATTAAAATCAATCACTTTCTCCAACCAAACCCATTATCTTCCCACTCATCCCCCACTTTATTAAACTAATATATCAAACCAACCCATTACATTTTGTCCCCCATGCCTACCATAAACAATTACCATATTCCCCTCCACTACATTTTGTCTTGTCCCCCATTTATATTAAACAGCTATATCACCCACACCCCATTATATTTTGTCCCCCATGCTTAACATAAAGAATTTTTCAAAAATGTTCAACTACCAAACTACCCCTCCGACCTTATTGCAATTACCCTTTTATAACAAATCAATTAATCAAACTCAACCAGCTATAACAAATCAATTAATCAAACTCAACCAGCTATAACAAATCAATTAATCAAACTCAACCAAAATATAGCCAATATGACCAATTTCTACACAAATTCAAACAACAAATCATATGAACACAGATGAACAACACAACAACAATATCACATTAACACAAATTGAACAACAAAGAACAACTAAAATTTTGATTGAACAATATTTTTAGCAACAAACAAACCTACTTTCAGATTCAACAACAATAAACAAGTATATTCAAATTTCTAAATTCAATAATTATTTGAACTTAAAATCAACTCTAACAACATTACAACCAACAATTCCTATATTAAACTTCAACAAGATTATGAGACAAACTCAAGAAATAATCATAAATGATAAACAATAAACAAGAAAAATCAAACTTATACTAATTTCGGATTCAAGAACAATCAAACAAAGTATGGACATGAATTAAATCTATTTTAAACAAAAAAAAAATATGACGGATTCAAATGATTAAACCAACATACTTCCCTGTTACAACTAAATTCTTTTAGGCAAATAACAAAACAAAACCTAAGAAGAAACAATTATGATTTTAAACTTGAACTTAACAATATTAACAATTTCTGAAAAATACATAGAACACATGAAACAAATTGAAGAAATAATTAATTAAACTTCAATTTGAATCTAACAAATATTAGCAATTTCACATGAACAACTGAAAAATTAACAAAACAATGAACATGAACAAACAAAAATCAAACATCTACCGATTTTAGATTCAAGAAATATCAAAACAAAATACGGACAAAAATAAAACTCAAAATCTACTAACCGGATCGAAACGACGAACAACGACTAACCAACGGCGACCTCGGACTATGTAGGGACTGTTTTGACGACCCCCAACCAAAGCTCAAACAGAAAACTTGATGTACCGGACCTCGACTCAACGAAAGACCCTCGAACTTTGTCGAAACGAAGAAGATGAAGCAACAACAGAAGCAAAAACGTGAAGCAGAAGCAGCTGGCCATGGCGAAGAAGCAGTAAAATCATCAAAGTTTCCAGCAGGGCTGCCAGTTTTCTCAACAATAACCTTCTTTTTCTTTTCATCAATCTTGAATATCATATATCGATGAACCTTCTTCCTCTTCAGCTCCAAGAATGCATTTTTTTCGTGATCAGCTACACCCATACCAGAAGAGGCATTTTTTTAACAAAGAAAATCTTGCTCTTTTGGCAATTCTCTGAAGTCACAAAATCAAAGTCATACACTGCATATCGGCAATCGTTTTCAGGCAAAGAAGCAGCAGCGGTCGCGAGCAACAACATTTTATGTCGGAGTAGCAGCAGCGGCGACACAGCGGCAGCAGCAGCGGCGACACAGCAACGGCAGGCAGCAGCGAAACAGAAACAGGAGCAGCTTGGTCGTAGAAGAGAACGGAGCAGCAGCGCGACGGGTTGACGACGAAACACGAAGAAGAAGTAGCAGCTGGTCGTTTGGATGGACAAGCTGCGGGCAGCAACTATGGGAGCTCGAAACGCAGCATGAAGTGAGGAAGAAGAAGCAGCGACGTTCAACGTGAACTTGAAAAAGAAGAAACCCTCACGATCTTGAAGAAGAAGAAGAAACACGGGCAACAGGTGTATGTGTGTGTGTATGTGAAAGAGAAGAGGCGGGGGAAGGGCAGCCATTGATGCTAGGGAGGGGAGCTTGAGGAAGAAGAAAGAAAATGAGGGGGGGGGGGGTGGCGGATAGCTTAGTTTTAGGGTTTTCTTGTTTTTTTTTTGTTTTGTTTTATGAAAAATGAAAGAAAAGGGGGTTTGGGACTCTTTGGGTTATGGACTGGGTCGACCCAGTTTGAAATGGACTGGGTCGTTTGGGAAGATTGGGTATTTTTTGGGCTTGTGGCTTGAATTTGAAGAAGATGCCCAATTTCGATTTTTTTTGTATTTTTTGCTCTCTTTTCTTTTACTTCCTAATTAATAAAACTAAAATTCAGAATTAATTATAAACTAAACTATCTTTAAAAAAAACTAATTAACTCTAAAATAATTTTTGCACATTTAAATAGCAATTAACGACAAAAATCGCACAATTTAGACGTTTAAATGCTAAACATGCAACGTACATTTATTTTATGATTTTTTAATTTTTGTAAAACAAACTTAATTACTAACAATTGTAGAATTAAATCCTACATGCAAAATGCGACATATTTTTGTATTTTTATTAATTTAACAAATAAACATGCACAGACAAATACAAATAATTATTCAAAAATATCACAAAATTGCACACCAAGGAAAATCATTTTATTTTTGAATTTTTTGGGAGTAATTCTCATATAGGGCAAAAATCACGTGCTTACAGCTGCCCCTCTTTGCCCGAAGACACTAAGGGTTTTCGTGCAAAGATAAAGCGAGCGATTTTTGCCCATCCGAGTACTCCGTATAAAGCATTTTTTGAAAAAGATTTGACCGAACCTTTGCTTCAGAGGTTTCCTACATATCCTCGGCTGAATAGGAATCAGGTCGATGTAGTTCGGGAAGTTTTGGTAGCTGGGACTACCGTGGGGCTGCAATGTTACTGTTGTTGCATGCTATTACCACTGCTTACCGATCTCCTTGTTACACCGTGCTTAAAAGAAAACAAGAAGCTAGGCTAGACTGCAATTTGTTCTTGTTGCCTTGCTTTCTTATCTGCTTGCGTTTCTTCCGGTGCTTTTCTTCCGATGACTTCTGGCCCTTTGCTTTTCTGAATACCAGTTTTCATCATTTTGTTCGGCCCGATGGGGACATGGCTTTCTTCATTAAGCTTTTCGGCGGTTCTTCTGGGGATATGGTTTTCTTTATCAGATTTGTTATGCTGGGCATGATTTAATGTTCTCCAGCCGCTTCTTTCAAGACGTGTCCTTTCTTCCTTTTGACTCAGGCGCTTGAATTTGTACTGTGACCTCTTGTTGCAACCTTGTGCTTCCCGGTGCTGGGGAATTTTATTGTTTCCTGCTAGGGATTCCTATTGTAACCCTCTGTTTTATTGTCCTCTGACTTGATCTTGAAATGTATTCCTCTGTTGTATGGGCGGGCTCCCAACTTCAATACTTGAAAAGTAATACTAAATGTATTCCTTTGTTATATGGGCGGGCTCCCAACTTCAACACTTGAAATGAAAAGACTGAAATGTATTCCTCTGTTATATGGGCGGGCTCCCAACTTCAACACTTGAAATGAAAAGACTGAAATGTATTCCTCTGTTCTATGGGCGGGCTCCCAACTTCAACACTTGAAATGAAAAGACTGAAATGTATTCCTCTATTATATGGGCGGGCTCCCAACTTCAACAACAACTTTAAAAACAAAATTCCATTCCTTTTTAGGTTGGCGAGATTTCAACAACTTTTAAAAATAAAACGCCTTTCCTTTCTTCAGGCGGGCTCCTGACTTCAACCAATAAATCGTCATTCTGTTCTTCAGGGGGGCTCCTGATTTCAACCAATAAATCACCATTCTGTTCTTCAGGGGGGCTCCTGACTTCAACAACTTTTCAAACATGCCATTCCTTTCTTTGGCTGGCGAGATTTTAACAACTTTTAAAAATAAAATGTCTTTCCTTTCTTCAGGCGGGCTCCTGACTTCAACCAATAAATCGCCATTCTATTCTTCAGGGGGGCTCCTGACTTCAACCAATAAATCGCCATTCTGTTCTTTAGGGGAGCTCCTGACTTCAACCAATAAATCGTCATTCCGTTCTTCAGGGGGGCTCCTGACTTCAACAACTTTTCAAAAATGTCATTCCTTTCTTTGGCTGGCGATATTTTAACAACTTTTAAAAATAAAACTCCTTTTCTTTCTTCAGGCGAGCTCTTGACTTCAACCAATAAATCGTCATTCTTTTCTTCAGGGGGGCTCCTGACTTTAACCAATAAATTGCCATTCTGTTCTTCAGGGGTGCTCCTGACTTCAACAACTTTTCAAAAATGTCATTCCTCTCTTTTGCTGGCGATATTTCAATAACTTTTAAAAATAAAACGCCTTTCCTTTCTTTAGGCGAGCTTCTGACTTCAACCAATAAATCGACATTCTGTTCTTCAGGGGGCTCCTGACTTCAACCAATAAATCGCCATTCTGTTCTTCAGGGGGCTCCTGACTTCAACCAATAAATCGCCATTTTGTTCTTCAGGGGGGCTCTAAACTTCAACAACTTTTCAAAAATGCCATTCCTCTCTTTGGCTGGCGATATTTTAACAACTTTTAAAAATAAAACGCCTTTCCTTTCTTTAGGTGAGCTTCTGACTTCAAACAATAAATCACCATTCTGTTCTTCAGGGGGCTCCTGACTTCAACCAATAAATCGCCATTCTGTTCTTCAGGGGGGCTCCTGACTTTTACAACTTTTCAGAAATGTCATTCCTTTCTTTGGATGGCGAGATTTTAACAACTTTTAAAAATAAAACGCCTTCCCTTTCTTCAGGCGGGCTCCTGACTTCAACCAATAAATCACCATTCTATTCTTCAAGGGGGCTCCTGACTTCAACCAATAAATCGCCATTCTTTTCTTCAGGGGGGCTCCTGACTTCAACCAATAAATCGCCATTCTGTTCTTCAGGGGGGCTCCTGATTACTTAAAATTTGAATTGTATTCCCTTATTCTCCATGTGGGCTCCTGATTGTTGATACTTCAACTGTTCTTCCTTGTTCTCCAGGTGGACGCCTGACTGCTGATACTTCAACTGTTCTTCCTTGTTCTCCAGGTGGACGCCTGATTGCTGAGGATAATACCACTAGGGGAGTCTCCTTTATTCCCCTCCTTCAAATTTTATTTTTATTTTTTTTTATTTTTCTCAACACTGCTGGGGATAAAAGTGTTATCTTCTTGGGATAATGTTGTTGAGGATAACGCTGCTGGAGAATTTTATCCCTTCAAATCGATGCTTCATTCTTCTGGAAGCTGTTGGGGATAACAATGGCTTTTGCTTTTTCTAAACACCAGTTTCATCTCTTTGGTTCTGTCTGCTGGGGATCAACTTCCTCCATTGAAACTTATTATGTTAGGGCAACACTGGTTCAAAGAGCACTTCCCTTGAGACTGGTGTTATCTTTATTCTTCCCCGAATGGGTACCTGACATCCAAAAAATTTTCTAAATGGAAGGAAAATTTTCTGCCCCAGTTTGATGGTCTTTCTTGTGGCATGCATTTTCTGTAATCAATGCCATTTCCTTTATCTGTTTCAAATCAAACAAAATTTGTTTGTTTAAAATGCAATGGTTGGTTGTGATACTCCTACTGGGATGGTTTTCCCTTTCTCCTTCCTTGCTCCGCGTTCCACAACTTGTTGGGGATGATATTATTTGCTGGGGATAATCCCTTTCTGTTGGGGATATCCCTCTTCTTTTGTGGTATAGCTGGCATTTCCCCGACCTGTTAGTCTAGTATGAATTTCCCAAATCATGCACATTGCTCTCCTTGATTTGTCCACGGGCCTTGGCCTTGAGGTTTATAACCTTTGATTTCGGCAAGGGTATCCCTCTTGACACTCGTCAATCCTTTTGTCAATTCCCTTTTGCTGGGGATATATTTTTTTTGGCACTGGCCTCGCGCTTGTTCCTTGCTGACTATACCATTTGGATGATCCCTTTCTGTTGGGGATATCCCTCTTCTTTTGTGGTATAGCTGGCATTTCCCCGACCTTTTAGTCTAGTATGAATTTCCCAAATCATGCACATTGCTCTCCTTGATTTGTCCACGGGCCTTGGCCTTGAGGTTTATAACCTTTGATTTCGGCAAGGGTATCCCTCTTGACACTCGTCAATCCTTTTGTCAATTCCCTTTTGCTGGGGATATCTTTTTTTTGACACTGGCTTCGCGCTTGTTCCTTGCTGACTATACCATTTGGATGTACTAGTTAGATCTCATCTTGCATGATTGGAAAGCTGATGGCCTATTTTGAAGTCAATTCTCACTTGTTCTGACCAAACAGACTCTACTGGGGAATTATTCTATGAAAGGAAAAGATAAACAAAAGGGGAACCGAATAAAAGACAAAGGAAAAAAATGACTCTGTAACAAAAGAAACTATAAATAAAAAAAACTATCAAACGCCGACATCGACTCTAATGGTCATGAAATGCACATGTGGCCTATCCTCTACCGTTAATCGTCTTTCAAGACCTTCAATTGGCAATTCCCCATCTGATTCCCAATCTTATTAGACTTGTAGTGCCCGAAGGGTTTTCACTATTAAGCCTCTCTCATTTGGTTTTTCTCTCAGCTTTCATCGCCTTATGGTGTCCGTGAAGATTTTCACCGATAAGACTCTCTCATTTGTATCACTTTCCAGCTGGGGATTTTGGAGTGTTGCCGGTATGACACTCTCTACTGGAGATTAGAGTCCTTTCTGCTATGGAACAGAGTGTTATGTTCACCGGTAAGACTCTCATTTATCTGATTTGACATCTTTTGAAGACTTATCAGAAGGTCTTTCTTTGGACCGTAATGTGGGTTTTGGATAGGCTAGAAAGAAAGGGTATTAAAGGCTCAAAAAACAAATCAATTTGGGGTTCAAAATTACAACCTTCGGAACCATATTTGTTTACAACAAGCGCAACCTTTGCCCCAGTTTCTTGCTTGGGGATTATTTATTATTATTTTTTTTAAAAAAAAAAAATTATTACACCATGCACACTGTGACCCTTGTGGCCATTATGCATCCTATGACCGAGCCGTGAAGCGCCTACGTATCCTCTTTGAGGAATCAGGTCAAACGTAGTTCCCAATTCCTCCGTTTCTTCTGACTTTCTTTTGTTTTTTGTTATCATTGTTCTTTTCTTCTCTCTTTTTTTTTCTTTTTTTTTTCATTTTGTTGTTTTCTTTTTCTTACCTGCCATTTTTTCTTTACCTGCCATGCTTGCTTTTTCTAGTCGTTTCTACTGATTCCGAACGAGGGGTACGAAAGAAAAACAATAAGGCTCAAAAGGGGTTAACGAAGGATAAAGTGTTTAGGTAGCAGAACAAAATTCCTCCGTCATTCCAGTCTTCAAAACATGCCAAGTGCAAACAACATAATTGAACAAAGATTTGTAGCCTCTTCCGATGGTGCTGGACTTGACAATTATATTCATACATTTGCTTTTTCCTTTGTCATTTCTAAAGCACCGTTGGGCGACACTCTCACTCTCGACCCTCATGCCAATTTGGCGAATCTTTCTTTTAGCGATTTTCTTTGTGTTTTACTTGCCCTAGTTCCGTATGACTCGAGCTCCAAATAATCCCAAACCGTCCTTATTTCTTTTAAATGTTCTGATCACCTTTCCGGGGTTTTATGATTATCTTTAAAGACTAGGCCCAAACTGTGTGCGCATGTCATGTCACTGGAATCGGTGCTGAACAAAAATGATAAAAGGACTAAACAAAAAGATGAATGGAAATAATAAAAGACCGGATTTTGCATTAGATTACCGGTGAAATGGTTTGAATAACAAAACAAACGAAACAAACCAGAATAAAATCCTAAAATAGCCTGGACAAAACTTAAACAAACTGCTATGACAAAATGGAAAGATAAGAAGGTTTGACACAAGACAATATCCGGACTACAACCCTAAGAATAATCCGGACAACAGAAATGACAACAAAATAAGCCACCAAAAGCTTCTTTCTTACTAACCAAGGAACGGAGCGTCCTCCCATTTTATCAAACTGGCATCTCAGCCACTGAGCTTCACATCAGTATTGCCCAGACCATTGCCAACTTCAATATCATCAACCTTAGTCAACAAGTTCCCAATAGGACTCGAATGCTTATGTCATCAGGCCTGATCCCCGCAAAGTGTGCTTTTGGATCTTGTATTTCCGGCTTACCACAAACCAAGCACCTTATCTTTCTTTGTGATTCAAAACAGAACAGGTTAGAATGGACTCAGTCGGTCCTCATTATTGACAACATCTTTTTTTTCCTTTTTTTTCATTTTTCTTTCTTCTTTTTTTTTTCGCTTTTTTCATTTTTTTTTTTGTTTTTTTGTTGTGGTCGAATCTTATGGAGATTGCCTACGTATCATGACCCCGCATGAATCAGACCTTGCGTAGTTCGGACCAATGAAAGGTAACAACCATGAAACATTTTTTTATTTTTGGAATTATCAATTTTCATAATAAAACAAACTGAGTTTCAAAGGTTTAAAGATGACCTACAAACTTGAAAATCAAACGACCCACATATTCTAATCAAAAGTTTTACAAACTCAAAAACAAACGACCAGCTCCCTTTCTCTGTTCGACAAATGCAACCAAACGGTTATTTTTGCAAATATGGCCCCTTCTAAATTTCACATGAATTTTGAGGCCGGGGAGGATTATTTTATGACACTTTACAAACTTGTCCGTTCTTTTACGAAAATAGCCTTTTGACAACTGAAAGATACTCTAAGGCTATTTCGGCAAGAACGGTTTAAGACACTGCCGAAGCTGGCTCGGCTTATTTTGACTAAAAATCCAAACTGTATTCACCTGACTGCTGACTCTTTGTTTTTTTTTTCAAACTACAAAAAAAAACCTGGTGTTGCAAACACGGCCCTTCAGCGCCTCGAGGACGAAGATTTTTAAGGCTGTGTGGGTCAACTGGACCAAAATCCTAAACATGACCCAAAAGGTGGCAGTTTATGCAAAGTCAGCCTTCCGGCGTCCCTTTCGAGAACATTCGGCTATTTTTGACAAAAACAGCATCACCCGACTTATTTATGACTCTTTTTATCGTTTTTCAAAAATGGAAAACTCAATATTGCAAACACGGCCTTTCAATGCCTCGGGGACGAAGATTTTTAAGGTTGTGTGGGTCAACTGGACCAAATCTTAAAAAATGACCCAAAGGTGGCTGTTTATGCAAAGTCAGCCTTCCAGCGTCCCTTTCGGGAACATTCGGCTATGTTTTGACAAAACAGCGTCACCCGACTTCTTTATGACATGATTAAAATTTTGACAGGTTTTTATTTATTTATTTGTTTTTGGCTATTTTAGCAAAAAGGTGGGGTTGGACCCGATGAGGGTTGCCTACGTATCTCACATCCGGTGAGAATCAAACCCGCGTAGTTCGGGATGGATAAACTAACTTTTTTTTTTATATACTTATTTTTGAAGGAAAGACTTATAAAGAAGAAAAGAGCATTTCTAAAGAAAAAGATTTTAATTTTTTAGAATTTTGAAAGAAAAACTTTTAAAGAAGAAAGAAAATATTTTTGGAATTTTACTTTCAATGAAAGAAATGCTAAAAAAAATATTTTTGAATTTTGAATTTCTTTTCAATTTTGAAAGAAAAATGAAAATATTTTCGGATTTTTTTTATTTATATTTTTTTTGTAAAAGAAACAATTAAAAAGACTTTCTAAAGAAATCAAAAATGGAAATTATTTTTGGATTTTCTTTTTGAAAATTGGGGGTCTAAAAAACTTTTCTAGAAAGGAAATAAAGAAAAAATACTTTTTGGATTTATATATATATATATATATATATATATTGCTTCAACCTAAAAATAAGAGACTCTTTTCTATTTTTTCTTTTGTTTTTTTGAGTGAAACAAACTATATAATTTTATTATTTTTTCATTTTCCCCAAAATTTCGCCAGTATTTGGGGCATTATTTTTTTTTTTTAAAAAAAAGGCAATTAACTCTCTACACAGTTACTTCCTTCTTTTTAGCAATTTTCCAATATTCCCGATTTTTTGAAGTCGGTCAACATGCAAGTCCGAAACAAGTAAATGCATAAAGCATACAGTATGTTGCAGGATGGTCTTTTCACTTCAGGTTGCTAGTCCTAGACGGACCCAATCCCTGTGTTGAATCCCGTAAGTCAAATGCGCATGATGCAAATAAGCGTTCCTACTAGGGATCCGGCATGTGGCTTTGTTATACTAGGTTCAGAACCTGGGTATTTGTTCTAGACCTGGCTTACCCGAGCGGACAGCTCGAGCCGAGTGGGGGCAGCGTACAGGGAATACAGAAGCTTCACCGGCTTAGCTACTTGTCCGAACCTCGTTCTAAATTGGGATTTGACACTATACAGAAAAGAAGTCGTACGAAGTACACCCTTCTTCATGATTCAGAAGACTCAGAGAGGAGATGGGTTTCGGCACAGTTTATATACAGTTCACATAATATCAAAGCGGTAAAAGGCAACCAATTAGCACATTGAGCCCAAACATGTAACAAAATCAGATAAAACCAAATATAACAATTTATATAAGCTCGAATTTCTAACCCTAAACCAGTGGTTCTGGGTTCGTTCCCCAGCAGAGTCGCCAGAGCTGTCACACCTCCCTTTTCCGCCCCCGCGAGGGGTGAAGGAGTTTTTCCAATTAAAGGACAATCGAAACGGGATTTGTTTATTTATTTCAGAGTCGCCACTTGGGAGATTTAGGGTGTCCTAAGTCACCAATTTAATCCTGAATCGAGGAAAAGAATGACTCTGTATTACAGTCCGCGAACCAGAAATCCGGATAAGGAATTCTGTTAACCCGGGAGAAGGTGTTAGGCATTCCCGAGTTCCGTGGTTCTAGCACGGTCGCTCAATTGTCATATTCGGATTGTTTATCTGATTTTATACAATTATGAGCTCATGTGCAAGTTTTAACTTTTAACCGCTTTCATAATTATTATTATTATTTTTACAAGAATGTGAACATCGCTTAAAGCACGTCTTTGGACTGCGTCACATGAAATGCACCCACAATCCGGAACATATTTTATTTGATGTTTTAAGATTTGGATTTGGGTCGCATGAAATGCACACCCGTGTTTAGGAATGTATTATTATTAAAATCGTGCCTAAAGCGATTAGCGTATTATTATTTCTGGGTAAGACCGTGGAATTCACTAAACAATCCATCCCGAATTCTAAATATTCAATTAAACATTTATTGAGGGCCCCGCAATTGGTGCATTTTATTGGGCGAGGCTCATCTCATTTTTATTTTAAAAAGACAGTCCTAAAATGCCTACATTTTTCTCTTATTAGATTTGTCTCTTACAAAATAAAAGAGAAACTATCTTAATTTATTTACATGCTTGAGTTGTTATAGATAGATTTCGAATATGATTCATAAATCTGAAAATGATGCAAACCGGACAGTCTGTTGCCACTGCGGGCCCAGGCCCAACGTGTATGACATAAAACTAGACCTGGGCCATCTTATTCATATGTTATTACCTAGTTACATTATACTAGGCATGTTCTCAGTTTGTCAAATTAAAAAAAAAAAAACTTAGCAATCTAATTTTAATCCTAGACCATTTATATGCTGAAATTAACCAATATTATTTAACTAAACAATATTTTTACCAAGTTCCTAAATGGCCTATTCGTTTGATTTTTTGACTAGGCGGAGTTACTACACCATTTATTTATTTTTAGGCAATATATAGATAGTTCATCTGTTAAGCTATCGTCGGATGTTCCACTATATATATTAAATAGCTACATGATTCTGATTTTTTGCAAGCTAAATAATTTATACATACAAATAAAATTCAGAATATAATTAAATTAAATTTAGAATTTCAACTCTTCATTTTCGTATTCATGCTTCATATTTCGGTTTACAATAACCAGTGTGTCAGTTGTGTACCTGATATTGGAAGCAAAAGAAGATGAAGATGAGAATCAGCAACAGTAATAACAATACAGCACAGCAACAACCGCCCAGCAACAACAGCCCAGGAACAGATTTAAAAATCAAAATAAAATCCAGAAACACCGACAACATACAACGGACAGAAACCAAGGGAATTTTCAGATTTGAAAGGCTAATTAATGTTTAACCCTTAATTTCTAAATCCGTATATCAGAATATTTATCAGGTGTGTACTACTCTCTCTTCTAATTTCCAGAACGTTTTTCTTTTTATTTTCTGAAGTCTTAGTATTTTTCGGAATTTTCTCTCTCTTAAATATTCAGCCCTTTTTTCTCTCTGTCCGTTCTTTTCTTCTTCTGTTATTCTCTTATTTCTGTCTTATTCTCCTATTCTCTCTTGTCTTTTTTCTTCTCCCCAAATCTCATTCAAGACCTCTTCTTTATATCCCAACCCAGAATCCTTTTATCAATTAAAATCAATCACTTTCTCCAACCAAACCCATTATCTTCCCACTCATCCCCCACTTTATTAAACTAATATATCAAACCAACCCATTACATTTTGTCCCCCATGCCTACCATAAACAATTACCATATTCTCCTCCACTACATTTTGTCTTGTCCCCCATTTATATTAAACAGCTATATCACCCGCACCCCATTATATTTTGTCCCCATGCTTAACATAAAGAATTTTTCAAAAATGTTCAATTACCAAACTACCCTCCGACCTTATTGCAATTACCCTTTTACCCCGAATGTACTGCAATTTACCAAATTACCCCCATCAGCTATAACAAATCAATTAATCAAACTCAACCAGCTATAACAAATCAATTAATCAAACTCAACCAAAATATAGCCAATATGACCAATTTCTACACAAATTCAAACAACAAATCATATGAACACAGATGAACAACACAACAACAATATCACATTAACACAAATTGAACAACAAAGAACAACTAAAATTTTGATTGAAGAATATTTTTAGCAACAAACAAACCTACTTTCAGATTCAACAACAACAACAACAACAAACAAGTATATTCAAATTTCTAAATTCAATAATTATTTGAACTTAAAATCAACTCTAATAACATTACAACCAACAATTCCTATATTAAACTTAAACAAGATTATGAGATAAACTCAAGAAATAATCATAAATGATAAACAATAAACAAGAAAAATCAAACTTATACTAATTTCGGATTCAAGAACAATCAAGCAAAGTATGGACATGAATTAAATCTATTTTAAACAAAAAAAAAACATGACGGATTCAAATGATTAAACCAACATACTTCCCTATTACAACTAAATTCTTTTAGGCAAATAACAAAACAAAACCTAAGAAGAAACAATTATGAATTTAAACTTGAACTTAACAATATTAACAATTTCTGAAAAATACATAGAACACATGAAACAAATTGAAGAAATAATTAATTAAACTTCAATTTGAATCTAACAAATATTAGCAATTTCACATGAACAACTGAAAAATTAACAAAACAATGAACATGAACAAACAAAAATCAAACATCTACCGATTTTAGATTCAAGAAATATTAAAACAAAATACGGACAAAAATAAAACTCAAAATCTACTAACCGGATCGAAACGACGAACAACGAATAACCAACGGCGACCTCGGACTATGTAGGGACTGTTTTGACGACCCCCAACCAAAGCTCGAACAGAAAACTCGATGTACCGGACCTCGACTCAACGAAAGACCCTCGAATTTTGACGAAATGAAGAAGATGAAGCAACAACAGAAGCAAAAACGTGAAGCAGAAGCAGCTGGCCATGGCGAAGAAGCAGTAAAATCATCAAAGTTTCCAGCAGGGCTGCCAGTTTTCTCAACAATAACCTTCTTTTTCTTTTCATCAATCTTGAATATCATATATCGATGAACCTTCTTCCTCTTCAGCTCCAAGAATGCATTTTTTCCGTGATCAGCTACACCCATACCAGAAGAGGCATTTTTTTTAACAAAGAAAATCTTGCTCTTTTGGCAATTCTCTGAAGTCACAAAATCAAAGTCATACACTGCATATCGGCAATTGTTTTCAGGCAAAGAAGCAGCAGCAGTCGCGAGCAACATCATTTTATGTCGGAGTAGCAGCAGCGGCGACACAGCGGCAGCAGCAGCGGCGACACAGCAACGGCAGGCAGCAGCGAAACAGAAACAGGAGCAGCTTGGTCGGAGAAGAGAACGGAGCAGCAGCGCAACGGGTTGACGACGAAACACGAAGAAGAAGTAGCAGCTGGTCGTTTGGATGGAGAAGCTGCGGGCAGCAGCTATGGGAGCTGGAAACGCAGCATGAAGTGAGGAAGAAGAAGCAGCGACGTTCAACGTGAACTTGAAAAAGAAGAAACCCTCACGATTTTGAAGAAGAAGAAGAAACACGGGCAACAGGTGTATGTGTGTGTGTATGTGAAAGAGAAGAGGCGGGGGAAGGGCAGCCATTGATGCTAGGGAGGGGAGCTTGAGGAAGAAGAAAGAAAATGAGGGGGGTGGCGGATAGCTTAGTTTTAGGGTTTTCTTGTTTTTTTTTTGTTTTGTTTTATGAAAAATGAAAGAAAAGGGGGTTTGGGACTCTTTGGGTTATGGACTGGGTCGACCCAGTTTGAAATGGACTGGGTCGTTTGGGAAGATTGGGTATTTTTTGGGCTTGTGGCTTGAATTTGAAGAAGATGCCCAATTTCGATTTTTTTTGTATTTTTTGCTCTCTTTTCTTTTACTTCCTAATTAATAAAACTAAAATTCAGAATTAAATTATAAACTAAACTATCTTTAAAAAAAACTAATTAACTCTAAAATAATTTTTGCACATTTAAATAGCAATTAACGACAAAAATCGCACAATTTAGACGTTTAAATGCTAAACATGCAACGTACATTTATTTTATGATTTTTTAATTTTTGTAAAACAAACTTAATTACTAACAATTGTAGAATTAAATCCTACATGCAAAATGCGATATATTTTTGTATTTTTATTAATTTAATAAATAAACATGCACAGACAAATACAAATAATTATTCAAAAATATCACAAAATTGCACACCAAGGAAAATCATTTTATTTTTGAATTTTTTGGGAGTAATTCTCATATAGGGCAAAAATCACGTGCTTACACCACTCGTCCTTATTCTTATACACCCTAACACACAAACCCTATAGGACCTAGATACAACCTAAAAAACCCTAGACACACAAAGAAGCTGTTTTCCATCAGAAAAGCTAAGCTTCTTCTTCTTTGTTAAGAGAAAAAAACCAACGACTGCTGAACTTCATCTTCTTTAACCTTCAGCATATCCATCAACTTCTTCTTCTTCAAAAGAACCTAGACCCTAACCGAGCACCCTCCTCACAAAAGCAGTCGCAACTACTGACCTCGAACCATCTGCCATATCCTTCACTCGAGCTGCTGCCTCGCCGGAATAGATCACCGGCGAGTGATGCCGCCGCCAGCAACAGGTCCACAATGGCCAACCCTAGCGAGCCACCAGCCCCCGGAAATCTGTCTATCACCATAACAACACCCCTCCCCTCATCTGCTGCTTCTTCACCTAGCCCCGAACGACCCTTCAACCTCTCTTTTCTCTAACCAAGAACACAACAACTCCATCATCATCACACCCCACTTCATCTCCTTCACTCGCCGGAACTAACACCAGCAGTCACCGAATCCGTCAGCTCCCTCTCATTTTCTGGCTGGTCATTCCCCACTTTTGTCAAGCTTTCATCATTATATCTTGATTTTTATTGGTAAAGGGAAGTCACACAGTCACACACTCAAACAGAGTAAGGGAATGAGCATAAGTTGGGTTTTGAATTCAGAAAAATCGAAAAAACAATACAAAATACTTCGTCTTCTTTATCCTCGATTTGATTCTTAGTTTCTGAAATATGGAGTTTAATTGATGTTTGGAGCCATTTTTGAGTTTGAGTCGTGTAGAGGTTGCCATTGAAAGTTTAAGTCCGAAATTCCTATTTGATTTGTGCTGATTCCGTTGAGTTCGTCGAGCCCCTATTTACTTTTCCGGTTAGTCATTTTCTGGTTTGGTTTTCTGAGTTGCAGTTTGAATTCATCAATAAAAAATCCATCTCTATCTGATAATGCTTGTTTTTTTCAGTGAGTTTCGCTTAAGTGAATGTCTGTTCACTATTGTTTGCTTGCTTTAATTGAAATGATTTAGTTTGTCCCTATTAAGTTAATTTCTTGAATTCAATTTCATATGCCTTGTTGAACCAAAATGGAATTAGTTCAGTAATGATTTTTTGAAATTCATTGAACATAAAGGAGAAGAAAATGAAGGGATCATTGGACTATACATGGGGTTGCAGGACGGGAATCTAGTTAATTGGGTTTAAACGGATTTGAACTTTGGTCGTAATCTACACATGTGAATTAGATTTAATATTAATTTTACTGTTATATCATCATTTTGTCATCGCTAGTAGCATATTTTAGGACGTTAATATTCATAAATATCGTAGCTTTCTTTAGGCGCAATTAATAAATTATCGTGGCTATGGGTACGGTTCTCGTGACATAGTCATGATATGTATCCCCAGTATTCGAGTGCACACTGGTGTGACTCGACCCACAACTTTAAATAATAATAAAATAAAAATGTTTTAGATTGAGGGTATGGTTCCCATGGTGTGATTCGTAATATGTACAAAAACAACGAGTGCATTACATCGTGACTCGTTAAAATAATTTCGATAAATCCTAAAAAGCGGTTAAATAATTAAAAGTGGCTAGAAAATTAAAAATGCACAATAGTTTTAAACATGTATTAAATCAGATAATTAGGCCAATATTAATAGTTGAGCGACCGTGCTAAAACCATGGAACCCGAAAATGCCTAACACCTTCTCTCCGGTTAACAGAATTCCTTACCCGGATTTCTGTGTTCGCGGACCATAAATAGAGTCAATCTTCCTTGATTCGGGATTTTAAACTGGTGACTTGGGACACCATAAATTATTCCAAGTGGCGACTCTAAATTTGACATAAATAATCTCGTTTCGATTATTGTCACTTTAATTAGAAAAACTCTCCTATACCCTTCCAGGTAGAAAAAAGGAGGTGTGACAGCTCTGACAACTCTACTGGGGATAAGAACCTTGAATTTCTGGTTCAGGGTTCAAAATTCGAGCTTAGAATAACTGTTATAATTGGATTTTGCTTATTATCTAATTTTTACGTGTTTGAGCCTAATATGCTAAATGCCGCTTTTTACCACCTTGATATTCTTTAAACTGTATATATACTGTTACGAAACCCTCTTCTCTCTGAGTCTTCTAAATCTTCTAGGAAGTGCACGCTGGCATGACTTCTTTTCTGTTAGTGTCATACCCTAATTTAGAACGAGGATCAGATAAGTTACAAAGCCGGATGGCCTTTTGGTTACCGATACATTGCCCCCCTCCCCAGCTCGAGTTGTCCGTTGGGGTAAGCCATGTCTAGAACACAACCCCAGGTTTCAACCTAGAATGACATAACCTTATGCCAGATCTCTAGTAGGAACGCTTGTTTGCATCACATGCATCTTTCTTTGAGGACTCAACATAGGGGTTGGGTCCGTTTAGGACAGGTGTACCCAAAAAAAAGACCATCCTGATGCATCCTATGTGCTACATGTTGCAATCTTCAAGTTTAAAAGGGATCATTTGGCGGACCAATGAGACTTGAAGGTAAATAAGAAAAAAGATGGTGAAGTGTAAAAAATAAAGCAAGTAGGGCCCAATTATGTTTTTCTTTCACATTTTTTAAGAAAAACACAACCAAAAAAAAAAGAAAAAACATGAAAAATCCGATTTTTTTTCACTTTCCCATCATTTTCAAAAAAAAATCAAAAAAATGAAAAAAGAAAATCTAAAAAGAGTTTACATGTTTCATCATTTTTCAAAAAAAAAAGACAAAAAATATATATTCTCTAAATTAGTTGTTTTTTATAATTCTCGCCCGTATCCAATCTTCCCAAACTACGCATACCTGATTCTCATCTTTCGGGGGGGGGGGGGATACGTAGGCATCCCACATAAGGTCCGGTCTTCCTAGTGCATCTTAGGTTCTCGGCTTCGAGGGTCATAGCCAAATCTTGCATGTCTAGTCACTATTGGCCACATCGGCTGTTCTTTCAAAATGAGGTCACTTTTGCAAAAGTGGTTCAATGACCCATGTCTTAGAGTCTTAAGTCCACAACAGGGTGTCCTCTCTGTTTAAGGTCCATTCTGTTGAATCTGCATGCTTAGCCATTTCTTAGCCACATAGGCCATTTCTACAAAATGGGTCATTTTTGTAAAGAAAATTTTCCATGTCTTAGAGGTCACCTTTGTTGAGTTTGTATTTCTAGCAACTTTTTGGCCACATAGGCCATTTTGCAAATAGCTTCAATCATGTCTTGCATGTGTCTGATAAGAAGTTTTATTGTCTCACATAGTGATCTAAATCTTTAACTCTATTTGGTTTTAGTTTTCTCATACAGGTGTGGATCTACTTACAGGAGTTTGAACACGACATACACCCCGGGACCATCCAGTCAGGACCGCTGCATTCAGGAGCTGGCTAAAGAATAATTTTTTATGTTGGCTTGTACTTTATAGTCATGTTCAGTAGTACTGATTCTATTAGTTGGTGTCAGAGTTTGTCATAGTATAGTTGAGTTTGTCAAATCTCCCGCTATCATATTTCCTGCTTTATATTTGAAAATAAAAAAAATTATAAATGAAAAATCCAAAAGATTTTTATTTTTAGTTTATTTGTCCATTACTTTTCCAGAACTACGCTTGATCTGATTCATGAGAGACATGATATGTAGGCAACCTACATAAGGTTCGATCGAATCATTTTTTTAAAATTAAAAGGAAAAGAAAAAAAGAAAGAAACAAAAAACATAGAGATGAAATTATGGGATGTGAGAAATGAGAGGAAAGAAGAGAGTGATAATTAGAAAAAAAGGAAGGAAAATGAGCAAGCTAAGAAGTGCTAGAAAAGAAAAGAAAAGAAAAGAGAAGATTGAAATGAATAAATTGAGATGATGCCAAGTGACCTTGTGACCCTCGAAGTCATTCTTGAACCGTTAATTGTTGCTAGGTGCATTGCATGCAATGTGATATTTTTAGCTGTTAAATGCCCTAAAGCTAACATGATGACTTCATTTTGTTCCTCTTTGTTATCTTCATTATAGAAGAAGTGTGGTTGGTTTGTGGTTCTTAAACTGGTAACTCTTCCATACAACACAAGGTCAAAGAGTGAGGTAGCCATGGCTAGCAAAGACTTGGACATAAGTGTTATTGATCCGTCTAAGGAGATTGTTGAATCAGAATCTGAGTTGAAAGAAGAGGTCTTAAGGTTGAAAGGACAGATGGCCGAAATATACCAAGCCTGGATTAGTGGGCATCCTCCACCATTAGTTCTCACTAACTACATTGAAAGCCTCGTCACCATGCCGCCACTATCACAAATCCAGCTTCCTACTGCTATTGATATCTCCCCACAACCTTTTTACACTCCACCCGCCAAAACCAACTCATATCCCGCTCCTTTGACCACTCACATTTTTGTAGCTCATCCATCAGCTACCTTTCCTCAATCCTCTAGCGAGACTATGTTCAAAGTCCCTGATGCCCAACACTATGCTCTAGAACCAACTTTCAAGGTCTTGGATCCATACTCTCACGCTCCTCATTTTGAGCCTCCCGGTGAAACTGAAAAGCCTGCTAAGACAGTGGAGCAAGATAAGATATCCAAGAAGGTGAAAATCTTAGAGTGGTCTTTAAGAAACATGCAAGGGATAGGGAGCCAGATGAGCGTGTCTTACAAAGACTTGTGCTTGTTTCCTGACATCCAACTGCCGGTTGGGTTTAAGATGCCAAAGCTTGACTTGTATGATGGTCATGGAGATCCTGTGGCCCATTTGAGAGGCTAATATAGTAAGATGAGAGGCGTCGGTGGGAAGGACAAATTATTGATAGCATATTTCAGTTAGAGTCTGAGTAGGGCAACTCTGGAGTGGTACACCCGCCAAGACGCTAGCAGGTGGTACACATGGGACGATATGGCTTAGGCCTTTGCCAGGCGCTTTTAGTACAATATAGAAATTATCTCGAATCGCATGTACCAAGATGGAAAAGAAGCCTAATGAAAGCTTTAGGGAATATAGGCTTAGATGGAGAGAGCAAGCTGCCCGAGTCAATCCCCCAATGGAAGAAGACGAGATGGTCGAGTACTTTCTTCAAGATTAAGAGCCAACTTACTTTGGGCATTTGATCTTGGCTGCGGGTAAGCCTTTTAATGATGTGGTAAAAATGGGAGAAATGGCAGAAGATGGGCTGAAGTCGATAAAGATCATGAGCTATTTTGCTTTAAAAGCCACAACACAAACAATTCAGAACGACACAGGAAGCTTGCTGGGTCAGAAGGAACATGATGATGTTGCCATGGTTATCTCAGGATCTCGACATGGTCCAACGGGTCTACCCAACCAATATACTTAGCCTCAACCTAAACCCCAAACCTATCCCCTAGCTCCACATAATCCACCTCAGCATTATCTACTGAACAGCGTCCGATCATCTGTCCAACCATTGGGTTACTCCTCATGACGAGCGCCAGCACCACACAATGCACTTTTGCCTTCACAACATTTTCAAGCATCCAACAGCCCTAGAAAACTAGGGGATGGAGGGGAACAAAGTCTAAGAAATAGTTTCACGCCAATCGGAGAATCCTACACAAGCCTGTTTGAAAAGTTAAAACATTCTGGCCTGATTGAGCCGCTCCTCGGCTATACTCCAGACCCATATGCAAAAGGTTTTGATCCTACTGTACGGTGCATGTACCACTCTAATGTCCAAGGGCATAGCATTGAATATTGTCGTGCTTTGAAAAGGAAAATAGAAAGAATGATTCAAGAAGGGATAATTGTGATCCAGGACAGTGACACCGAGAATATCGCACCGAATCCTTTACCTACACATGATGATGCACACTTTGTGGGGATGATGCGTGGTGACAGGGAGTATGACAATCCTCTTGGGAACTTCTTGACTGAATTTAATGATATTGAAGTTGGTAATGGTCTTTATAATATTGATGTGTAACTTAGCGGCTAGGATGTCGAGCTTGGTAATTGGAAAGACACTCCTTTCTTGGCTTGCCAGAAGGAGTCTTGGTGGTTTATTTTGTTTTCATTTCTGTTGTTCGGGTTATTTCAGGGTTGTAATCCAGATATTGTCTTGTGACTCAAACCCTTCTATTCTTTTATGTTTCCTAGTTCCTTTAGTTGTAGTAACTTATTTAGTATTATCTAGGTTTGTTCCAGGGTTGTAACCCCAATTTATTTTATTTATTTTGTTGTTCAAACCCTTTCATCGTCTGTCTAATATAATTTTCTGTTTTCTATTATTTCTAGTTATTTTTTGTTTAGTTCTCTTTTCCTTTTATAGTTCATTTCATGCTGGCTCTAGTGATATGACATGCACACATAATTCTAGGTCTGGTATTAAAAGTTAGTTTAATTATGAAGCAATGAAACAATTTTGAAGATGATAAGGACATTGGAGGGAAATAAGTACATATTTAGGCATTTTGAGATAATTTAAATCCCGAATTATGTGAAACTGGGGTAGATAGTTTGGGAAGTTAATAGGACGAGAAGAATTTGGTACAAGAGAGTGTGCCCCAACAATTTGAAGCGAGCAACTTTGAGTTCGAGCGCATCTCAAGTAACAAGATAAAGCCAAGGGATTTTGGTCCAAACAGACGGAGGTATCCATTATGACGAAGAAATCACCCAATGAGATTTCTGTACTTGACAGGGCACTAAAAAAAATGGAAGGCATATCAGTGATATCAATGCCGGAGCTGCAAAAGAAATGTTGTACTTGGAATTTTCAGGGATTGGGAGGCACTCTTTCAACTACCCAAACACTTTATACCATTCGGTATCCCTTTTGAGCCTATGCTAATTTTCTTGACCTTCCCTCTTTTGGAATCGAGTTAGAGTCATTACATAATATAAAAAAAGAAAAAAGAAAAAAAGAAGAAAAAAATTCATGCCCCATAAGGTTTGTTTTTAAAACTTCATTCAAACAAAAAAAGAAAAATTCAAAAGAAAAGAAAAACAAAAAAAATACAAAAAAAAAACAAAAAGAAAAGGAAAGGAAAATAGAAGCAACAAAGAGTAGTTTTTGAACTACGTTCGACCTGATTCTTGTCACCACAAGATACGTAGGCAGTATTAAGGTTCGGTCGCACCAAATAAAATATTTCATGATCCCACGAAGTTGAGAGTGGGGCAGTCTTTCTTAAAAATTCCATCTCAACAAAAAAAGGAAAAAAAGAATCAAATTCCTTTGTTTTAAAAATTGGGGCAAAGCTTTTAGAATGGATTCCAAAAGTTGTAAATAAATTAACCCCATTGTATTAGTTATTTTGAGCCCTTATGATATCCTTTCTTTTTAACTCTGTCCAAAAGTCACATTACAGTCCAAAAAGACCTCCCAGATAATCTTTGAGAGTGCTGAGCTAGACATGCCAGAAGCATATGATGTTTTACTATGGTTAATGCCTTGTCCTCTACAAATCAGATGAAATAAAAAGAAAAAAGAACAAAATGAGAGAGTCTTATCGGTGAAAACCTTCACAGGCACCATAAGGCGAGGGGGAGTTGAGAGAGAGAAAAATGAGAGATGCTTGATGGTGAAAACCCTTCGGGCACTATAAGTCAAATAAGGATAGAGAGTCGGATAGGATAATCGGAGCATTGAAGCCCAGTTTCACGGCGAAGAGGAACAACAAGAGTTGAACATTAGACTTGCTTGACAGATTAGGCCACTTAATCCAAAGTTGCATGTCATGGTCATTAGAGTTGGTATCCACATCTGATAAGTTTCTACTTTGTAATTTTCTAGATAGATATCATCCCTTTCCATTGTCCCTTACTTTTTTTCCTTTTGCTTTGTTCAAGTCCTCTTGAGTCTATTTTGTTAGAACAAGTAAGAAATAACTTCAAAATCTGCTACAAACTTTCTAATTGCACAAAGCATAGTTTGGCTAGCACGTCAAAGTGGCATAAGTCAGGAAAGAGTAGTATGCGCACTGAGTGGGTGGCAATTGATATGCTTTGGGATTCATGTGAAATACAAAGGTTCTGTATATGTCAATTCATGAGCACAATGCAACATATTGAGGGTATTGAGTTTGAATGAATCAGAGGTATTTTCTGTGCTAAGGGTGACAGAGAAAGTGATTAGTCAATAAACAAACAAGGTCTTTCAAGTTGAAATCAAAGTTATCACGGTAAGTGAAGGAGCAATCGCTTTCAAAGTCAAGGCCACAAACCATCCACCATGTTTAAACTCACAAGTTTTCTTTGTCTGAAATAGGGATGAAAGCTATGTTCATATCAAAGTTTGGAAGCTTGAATTTTTCAGGTGTAACGCCCCAATTATGCTTACGCAGAGGCTATTAAGAAGATCACACATCACCCATAGGAGAAGCACTTCCTAGTCTGGGTCTTTCAAGTTACATTTTATTTTAGGAGACACACTTCCTAAATTGAAATTCCATCCCTAGGAGATGCACTTCCTAGTTTTGGTCATTTAAATTCATTCCTAAGAGATGCACGACCTAGTTGGAGTCATTGAAGTTTTACCTGTGAGGAGACGTACTTCCTAGTAGGGATCTTTCAAATTATACTTTTTAGGAGACGCACCTCCTAGCTTTGGTAATTTAAATTCATTCCTAGGAGACGCACTTCTTAGTTTGAGTCATTGAATTTTCACCCCTAGGAGACGTCTTTCAAGTTATATTTTTGTTTTAGGAGACACACTTCCTAGTTTTGGGTCATTTAAGTTCATTCCTAGGAGACGCACTTCTTAGTTTGACTCATTGAAGTTTCCCCTAGGAGACATACTTCTTAGTCTGGGTCTTTCAAGTTATATTTTTATTTTAGGAGATGCACTTCCTAAAGTGAGATTTTACCCCTAAGAGACGCACTTCCTAGTTTTGGGTCATTTATGTTCAATCCTATGAGACACACTTCCTAGTTTGAGTCATTGAAGTTTTACCCCTAGGAGACGGACTTCCTAGTCTGGGTCTTTCAGGTTATATTTTTGTTTTAGGAGACGCACTTCCTAAAGTGAGATTTTACCCCTAGGAGACGCACTTCCTAGTTTTGGATCATTTATGTTCAATCCTAGGAGACGCACTTCCTAAAGTGAGATTTTACCCCTAGGAGATGCACTTCCTAGTTTTGGATCATTTATGTTCAATCCTAGGAGACGCAGTTCCTAGTTTGAGTCATTGAAGTTTCACCCCTAGGAGACGGACTTCCTAGTCTGGGTCATTCAGGTTATATTTTTTTAGGAGACGCACTTCTTAAATTGAGATTTTACCCTTAGGAGACGCACTTCCTAGTTTTGGGTCATGTAAGTTCAGTTCTAGGAGACACACTTCCTAGTTTGAGTCATTGAAGTTTCACCCCTTTGAGATGTACTTCCTAGTCTAGGTCTATCAGGTTATACTTTTGTTTTAGGAGACACACTTCCTAAATTGAGATAGTACCCCTAGGAGACGCATTTCCTAATTTGGGTCATTTAAGTTCATTCGTAGAAGACGCACTTCCTAGTTTAAGTCACTGAGGTTTTACCTGTAGGAGACGCACTTCCTAGTCTGGGTTTTTCAAGTTATATTTTGTTTTAGCAGACGCACTTCCTAAATGGAGATTTCGCCCCTAGGAGTTGCACTTCCTACTTTGGGTCATTTAAGTTCATCCCTAGGAGATGCACTTTCTAGTTTGGTTCATTAAAGTTTCACCCCTAGGAGACGCAATTCCTAGTCTGGGTCTTTCAAGTTATATTTTGTTTTAGGAGACGCACTTCCTAAATTGAGACTTCATCCCTAGGAGACGCACTTCCTAGATTGAGTCATCGGAGTTTCACCCCTAGGAGACACACTTCCTAGTTTGGGCCTTTGACGATATACTTTCAGGAGACGCACTTCCTGAATTGAGATTTCATCCGTAGGAGACGCACTTCCTAGTTTGGTTCTTTCAAGTTTCACCCGTAGGAGACGCACTTCCTAATCTGCGTCATTCAGGTTTTATTTTTAGCAGACACATTTGCTAGTCAAAGTTTCTTGGTTTTACTTATAGGAGACACACATCCTAGTCGAGTCTTTAGTTTACTGTCATCATTGCATCAATAGCATAAGTGGTTTATGGTTTTTCTAACAACTCACAAATCTTTCGAGTGCAAACTGGGGCAGAAAATTTTGTTTGTTTTGTTGTTTTGAATGCAGGCACCCACTTGGAGAACAAGGGATTTTGTTTAAGAATTATTTCAAGTTTCAAGTGAGTAACAGGCACCCACTTGGAGAACAAGGGAAGTCATTTCAGAATTCAATTCAAGTTAGAAGTAGCAGAAACTTGCGGCCAGAATGCGGGTCAACAATCCTAGACGGCCAATAGAAGTAGTCTCAATTCAGAATAAAAGAAAAGAAAAAAGTGAATCCAAAATGCAGAAATAGATGAAAGATGTGAACTGCTCAAGACATGGCTGAAGTCGCGATCACTGCATGTCCGGTCTAGATCCGAAGAAGTCATGGAAGAATGAATCAGCACCTGCAACTAGCAAGCATCAAGGTTCAAATCAAAGTCTGCATGAAGAACCGTTCAAGACTCAAGATCAAGCTTCAGAAGACTTATAGATAGGAATCTTGTAACTCATAGCTAATAAGCTTAGTTAGTATTTTTCATTTTTGGTATTGATGTAATAACAGAACCGCAGATCGGAACCTCGACGGAACGGAACCTCACTCGACTCCTCATCCTCTCCACATACTCCATCACCTCATTCACTTTTGAATTACACGTGGCTTGATTTCTTTATAGCCAAGGATATGTAGGTAGTTTAGACACCATGGCTTGGTCACATTCTCCTTTCTTTTAGTTTTTGATCTCTCTAAATAAGGGTCGGGTCAAACCTGTCTCATCGTTCTTTGTCTGAAAACTCTTCGCATTTACAGTCAAAGAGGGGTAACTGTAGACACGTAATTTTTGACCCTCCCCATGATTTTACACATTTTAGCGTAAATATTTTGTTTAGGTCTAATATAACTAGGTTTGACTCTTTTACTTTATTTTATCACAAAAATAAAAATACCAAAAATAGTTATGTTTTAACGGTTAGTTTTATTTATAATAGTCATTTCTACTTAAGTAGGATTAATTAATAAATGGTTTAATATTTTTAGTCTTGTTTTATAAGAAAGAGTATGAAATTTGCGGCTAATTTTGTTTGGTCTTAATTGAAGAGGTCCAAAGAGTTGGCCCAATTTTAAAGCCCAAACCCTAAAACCTAGAGCTGTCAATATGGGCCGGGTCGGGCTAGCCCAGCCAGCCCACGTGAGCTTTAGCAATTGACGGGCTGGGCTGGGCTAGCCCACCATTTTGATGGGCCGTATAATGGTCAGCCCACCTCAGCCCTATGTGGGCCGCGGTCCCCCATGGGACGGCCCATCATTTTTGAAAATATATTTTTATATTTTTTCTTTAAGTTCTAACCTAAAAAAAGATGATTATTTAAAGGTTAAAAAATATTTTATTGGAAATAATTCACAAAACTTAATAACTTTTTATATTGTTCCAATATATCACAATAAATACTAAAAAAAGTAAAAGACAGGACTATATTTCATTCACTAAAAGTCAAAACTTAAACAATCTATTCAAGAGAACGTTCATGATGCTTATGAGATATCCAACACATCATCTTCATCACATTTGAATCCGCTTGTGACAAGGTTGTCTTAACATCTTCACTTTCATCTACAATTCATATGCAATATTAATTAGTTAAATATTAAAATAATTAAATTTATAAAATTAATAATATTTAAATTCACATAAAAAATATTACTAGTTTGAGTTCGGCAAAACCTGTGCAGCCAATTTCAAGTAGTAACAAGTGTTTGGACATTTTCATCATAAATGCAACTTCTGTACTTTGTAAGAACACGCCACCAATGCTAAATGTTGATTCCGATAGTACAATGGTAATAAGAATGCTAAGTACATCACACACCATCATTGAAAGATCGAGATATTTTCTAGAATTGTCCTTCCAATACATGACAACATCATTTCTTGAAACTTCTCAAGATCAAGTTTTGGTTCCTCTTAGTAAAGATCCAATTCTGACTTTCCATCTCTAAAGGCAGTATACTTTTTATTTTTTATATATTTTAAATAAATATTTTATTAGGCCCACGGGCCGGGCCGACCCAGCCTCAGTCAAGCTTCACGGGCCACGGGCTTACTCGGGCCAGGCTTAAAAGCCTCATTTTTAAATGGGCTCCAAAAATTCTAGCCCAACCCTGCTAAATCATGGGCTGGGCTGGCCCAATGGGCCAATCCCATATTGACGGCTCTACTAAGACCCACTCCCCCTTCTTCTTATACACCCTAACACACAAACCCTAGAGGACCTAGATACAACCTAAAAACCCCTAGACACATAAAACAACCATTTTCCATCAAAAAAGCTAAGTTTCTTCTTCTTAAAACCAACTAGTGCTGAACTTCATCTTCTTTAACCTTCAGTATAGCCATCAACTTCTTCTTCTTCAAAAGAACGTAGACCCTAACTGAGCACCCTCCTCATAAAAGCAGTCGCAGCTGCTGTCCTCGACCCATCTGCCATCTCCTTCGCTCGAGCTGCTGCCTCACCGAAATTGATCACCACCGAGTGACGCTGCCAACAATAGCAAGTCTACAACGGCCAACCCTAGCGAGCCACCAGCCCCCGAAAATCTGTCTATCACCATAACAACACCCCCTCCCCTCATCTGCTGCTTTTTCACCTAGCCCCAAACAACCCTTCAACCCCTCTTTTCTCTAACCAAGAACACAACAACTCCATCATCTTCACACCCCACTTCATCTCCTTCACTCACCGTAACTAACACCGGGAGTCACCGAATCTGTTAGCTCCCTCTCATTTTCTGGCTGGTCGTTCCCCACTTTTGTCAAGCTTTCATCATTCTATCTTGATTTTTATTGGTAAAGGGCAGTCACATAGTCATGCACACAAACAGAGTAAGGGAACGAGCATAAGTTGGGTTTTGAATTCAGAAAAATCGAAAAAACAATACAAAATACTTCGTCTTCTTCATTCTGGATTTGATTCTTAGTTTGTGAAACATGGAGTTTAATTGATGTTTGGAGCCATTTTTGAGTTTGAGTCGTGTAGAGGTTGTCGTTGAAAGTTTAAGTCCGAAATTCCTGTTCGATTTGTGTTGATTCTGTTGAGTTCGTCGAGCCCCTATTTACTGTTCCGGTTAGTCATTTTCTAGTTTGGTTTTCTGAGTTGCATTTTGAATTCATCAATAAAAAATCCATCTCTATCTGATAATGCTTGTTTTTTTCAGTGAGTTTCGCTTAAGTGAATGTCTGTGCACTATTGTTTGCTTGCTTTGATTGAAATGATTTAGTTTGTCCATGTTAAGTTAATTTCTTGAATTCAATTTCATATGCCTTGTTGAACCAAAACGGAATTAGTTCAGTAATGATTTTGTGAAATTCAATGAACATAAAGGAGAAGAAAATGAAGGGAGGATCGGACTATACATGGGGTTGCAGGACGAGAATCTGGTTAATTGGGTTTAAACGGATTTGAACTTTGGTTAATCTACACATGTGAATTAGATTTAATATCAATGTTACTTTTATAACAACATTTTTTCATTGCTAGTAGCATGTTTTAGGCTGTTAATATTCATAAACCTCGTAGCTTGCTTTAGGCGTGGTTAATAAATTATCGTGGCTATGCGTATGGTTCCCGTGCATAGTCATGATACGTAACCCTATTATTCGAGTGCACACTGGTGTGACTCGACCCGAAACTTTAAATAATAATAAAATAAACTTGTTGTAGATTGCGGGTACGGTTCCCGTGGCGTGATTCGCAATATATACAAAAATAACGAGTGCACTACATCGTGACTCATTCAAATAATTTCCATAAATCCTAAAAAAGCTGTTGAATAATTAAAAGTGGCTAGAAAGTTAAAAATGCATAATAGTTTTAGACATGTATTATATCAGATAATTAGGCCAATATTAATAGTTGAGAGACCGTGCTAAAACCACCGAACTCGGGAATGCCTAACACCTTCTCCCGGATTAACAGAATTCCTTGTCCGAATTTCTGTGTTCGCAGACCATAAATAGAGTCAAACTTCCTCGATTCGGGATTTTAAACTAGTGACTGGGGACACCATAATATATTCCAAGTGGCGACTCTGAATTTGATATAAATAATCCCGTTTCAATTATTGT
>NW_027438635.1:0-55252 GCF_000715075.1 Nicotiana tabacum | reverse complement strand
ACTTTTTCCTTTCAGTCAGCATTAGGGTTTTAAACCCTAAACTGAACTTTTTCCTTTCAGTCAGCATTAGGGTTTTAAACCCTAAACTGAACTTTTCCATTTAGTCAGCATTAGGGTTTTAAACCCTAAACTGAACTCATTCCATTCAGTCAGCATTAGGGTTTTAAACCCTAAACTGAACTTTTCCTTTCAATCAGCATTAGGGTTTTAAACCCTAAACTGAACTCTTTCCATTCAGTCAGCATTAGGGTTTTAAACCCTAAACTGAACTTTTTCCATTTAGTCAGCATTAGGGTTTTAAACCCTAAACTGAAATTTTTCCATTCAGTCAGCATTAGGGTTTTAAACCCTAAACTGAACTTTTCCTTTCAGTCAGCATTAGGGTTTTAAACCCAACACTGAACTTTTTCCTTTAATCAGCATTAGGGTTTTAAACCCTAAACTGAACTTTTCCATTCAGTCAGCATTAGGGTTTTAAACCCTAAACTGAACTTTTTCATTCAGTCAGCATTAGGGTTTTAAACCCTAAACTGAACTTTTTCCATTCAGTTAGCATTAGGGTTTTAAACCCTAAACTGAACTTTTTCCATTCAGTCAGCATTAGGGTTTTAAACCCTAAACTGAACTTTTTCCATTCAGTCAACATTAGGGTTTTAAACCCTAAACTGAACTTTTTCCTTTAGTCAGCATTAGGGTTTTAAACCCTAAACTGAACTTTTTCCTTTAGTCAGCATTAGGGTTTTAAACCCTAAACTGAACTTTTTCCATTTAGTCAGCATTAGGGTTTTAAACCCTAAACTGAACTTTTCCATTTAGTCAGCATTAGGGTTTTAAACCCTAAACTGAACTTTTTCCATTCAGTCAGCATTAGGGTTTTAAACCCTAAACTGAACTTTTCCACTCAGTCAGCATTAGGGTTTTAAACCCTAAACTGAACTCTTTCCTTCAGTCAGCATTAGGGTTTTAAACCCTAAACTGAACTTTTTCCATTCAGTCAGCATTAGGGTTTTAAACCCTAAACTGAACTTTTTCCATTCAGTCAGCATTAGGGTTTTAAACCCTAAACTGAACTTTTTCCATTCAGTCAGCATTAGGGTTTTAAACCCTAAACTGAACTTTTTCCTTTAATCAGCATTAGGGTTTTAAACCCTAAACTGAACTTTTCCATTCAGTCAGCATTAGGGTTTTAAACCCTAAACTGAACTTTTCCATTTAGTCAGCATTAGGGTTTTAAACCCTAAACTGAACTTTTTCCATTCAGTCAGCATTAGGGTTTTAAACCCTAAACTGAACTTTTTCGTTTAGTCAGCATTAGGGTTTTAAACCCTAAACTGAACTTTTTCCTTTAGTCAGCATTAGGGTTTTATACCCTAAACTGAACTTTTTCCATTTAGTCAGCATTAGGGTTTTAAACCCTAAACTGAACTTTTCCATTCAGTCAGCATTAGGGTTTTAAACCCTAAACTGAACTTTTCCTTTAGTCAGCATTAGAGTTTTAAACCCTAAACTGAACTTTTCCATTCAGTCAGCATTAGGGTTTCAAACCCTAAACTGAACTTTTCCTTTTGTCAGCATTAGGGTTTTAAACCCTAAACTGAACTTTTCCACTCAGTCAGCATTATGGTTTTAAACCCTATACTGAACTCTTTCCTTCAGTCAACATTAGGGTTTTAAACCCTAAGCTGAACTTTTTCCATTCAGTCAACATTAGGGTTTTAAACCCTAAACTGAACTTTTTCCATTCAGTCAGCATTAGGGTTTTAAACCCTAAACTGAACTTTTCCACTCAGTCAGCATTAGGGTTTTAAACCCTAAACTGAACTTTTCCACTCAGTCAGCATTAGGGTTTTAAACCCTAAACTGAACTCTTTCCTTCAGTCAGCGTTAGGGTTTTAAAACCCTAAACTGAACTTTTCCATTTAGTTAGCATTAGGGTTTTAAACCCTAAACTGAACTTTTCCATTTAGTCAGCATTAGGGTTTTAAACCCTAAACTGAAATTTTTCCATTCAGTCAGCATTAGGGTTTTAAACCCTAAACTGAACTTTTCCTTTCAGTCAGCATTAGGGTTTTAAACCCTAAACTGAACTTTTCCATTTAGTCGGCATTAGGGTTTTAAACCCTAAACTGAACTCTTTCCTTTAGTTAGCATTAGTGTTTTAAACCCTAAACTGAACTTTTCCTTTCAATCAGCATTAGGGTTTTAAACCCCAAACTGAACTCTTTCCATTTAGTCAGCATTAGGGTTTTAAACCCTAAACTGAACTTTTTCCATTCAGTTAACATTAGGGTTTTAAACCCTAAACTGAACTTTTTCCTTTAATCAGCATTAGGGTTTTAAACCCTAAACTGAACTTTTTCCTTTAATCAGCATTAGGGTTTTAAACCCTAAACTGAACTTTTCCATACAGTCAGCATTAGGGTTTTAAACCCTAAACTGAACTTTTCCATTCAGTCAGCATTAGGGTTTTAAACCCTACACTGAACTTTTCCACTCAGTCAGCATTAGGGTTTTAAACCCTAAACTGAACTCTTTCCTTCAATCAGCATTAGGGTTTTAAACCCTAAACTGAACTTTTTCCATTCAGTCAGCATTAGGGTTTAAAGCATTAGGGTTTTAAACCCTAAACTGAACTTTTTCCATTCAGTCAGCATTAGGGTTTTAAACCCTAAACTGAACTTTTTCCATTCAGTCAGCATTAGGGTTAAACCCTAAACTGAACTTTTCCACTCAGTCAGCATTAGGGTTTTAAACCCTAAACTGAACTCTTTCCTTCAGTCAGCGTTAGGGTTTTAAAACCCTAAACTGAACTTTTCCATTTAGTCAGCATTAGGGTTTTAAACCCTAAACTGAACTTTTCCATTTAGTCAGCATTAGGGTTTTAAACCCTAAACTGAACTTTTTCCATTCAGTCAGCATTAGGGTTTTAAACCCTAAACTGAACTTTTTCCATTTAGTCAGCATTAGGGTTTTAAACCCTAAACTGAACTTTTCCTTTCAGTCAGCATTAGGGTTTTAAACCCTAAACTGAACTTTTCCATTTAGTCAGCATTAGGGTTTTAAACCCTAAACTGAACTCTTTCCAATCAGTCAGCATTAGGGTTTTAAACCCTAAACTGAACTCTTTCCTTTAGTCAGCATTAGGGTTTTAAACCCTAAACTGAACTTTTTCCATTCAGTCAGCATTAGGGTTTTAAACCCTAAACTGAACTTTTTCCTTTAATCAGCATTAGGGTTTTAAACCCTAAACTGAACTTTTTCCTTTAATCAGCATTAGGGTTTTAAACCCTAAACTGAACTTTTCCATTCAGTCAGCATTAGGGTTTTAAACCCTAAACTGAACTTTTTCCATTCAGTCAGCATTAGGGTTTTAAACCCTAAACTGAACTTTTTCCTTTAATCAGCATTAGGGTTTTAAACCCTAAACTGAATTTTTCCATTCAGTCAGCATTAGGGTTTTAATCCCTAAACTGAACTTTTTCCATTCAGTCAATATTAGGGTTTTAAACCCTAAACTGAACTTTTTCCTTTAGTCAGCATTAGGGTTTTAAACCCTAAACTGAACTTTTTCCTTTAGTCAGCATTAGGGTTTTAAACCCTAAACTGAACTTTTTCCATTTAGTCAGCATTAGGGTTTTAAACCCTAAACTGAACTTTTCCATTTAGTCAGCATTAGGGTTTTAAACCCTAAACTGAACTTTTTCCATTCAGTCAGCATTAGGGTTTTAAACCCTAAACTGAACTTTTCCACTCAGTCAGCATTAGGGTTTTAAACCCTAAACTGAACTCTTTCCTTCAGTCAGCATTAGGGTTTTAAACCCTAAACAGAACTTTTTCCATTCAGTCAGCATTAGGGTTTTAAACCCTAAACTGAACTTTTTCCATTCAGTCAGCATTAGGGTTTTAAACCCTAAACTGAACTTTTTCCATTCAGTCAGCATTAGGGTTTTAAACCCTAAACTGAACTTTTTCCTTTAATCAGCATTAGGGTTTTAAACCCTACACTGAACTTTTTCCTTTAATCAGCATTAGGGTTTTAAACCCTAAACTGAACTTTTTCATTCAGTCAGCATTAGGGTTTTAAACCCTAAACTGAACTTTTTCCATTCAGTCAGCATTAGGGTTTTAAACCCTAAACTGAACTTTTTCGTTTAGTCAGCATTAGGGTTTTAAACCCTAAACTGAACTTTTTCCTTTAGTCAGCATTAGGGTTTTAAACCCTAAACTGAACTTTTTCCATTTAGTCAGCATTAGGGTTTTAAACCCTAAACTGAACTTTTCCATTCAGTCAGCATTAGGGTTTTAAACCCTAAACTGAACTTTTCCTTTAGTCAGCATTAGAGTTTTAAACCCTAAACTGAACTTTTCCATTCAGTCAGCATTAGGGTTTTAAACCCTAAACTGAACTTTTTCCTTTAGTCAGCATTAGGGTTTTAAATCCTAAACTGAACTTTTCCACTCAGTCAGCATTATGGTTTTAAACCCTATACTGAACTCTTTCCTTCAGTCAACATTAGGGTTTTAAACCCTAAGCTGAACTTTTTCCATTCAGTCAGCATTAGGGTTTTAAACCCTAAACTGAACTTTTTCCATTCAGTCAACATTAGGATTTTAAACCCTAAACTGAACTTTTCCACTCAGTTAGCATTAGGGTTTTAAACCCTAAACTGAACTTTTCCACTCAGTCAGCATTAGGGTTTTAAACCCTAAACTGAACTCTTTCCTTCAGTCAGCGTTAGGGTTTTAAAACCCTAAACTGAACTTTTCCATTTAGTTAGCATTAGGGTTTTAAACCCTAAACTGAACTTTTCCATTTAGTCAGCATTAGGGTTTTAAACCCTAAACTGAAATTTTTCCATTCAGTCAGCATTAGGGTTTTAAACCCTAAACTGAACTTTTCCTTTCAGTCAGCATTAGGGTTTTAAACCCTAAACTGAACTTTTCCATTTAGTCGGCATTAGGGTTTTAAACCCTAAACTGAACTCTTTCCTTTAGTTAGCATTAGTGTTTTAAACCCTAAACTGAACTTTTCCTTTCAATCAGCATTAGGGTTTTAAACCCCAAACTGAACTCTTTCCATTTAGTCAGCATTAGGGTTTTAAACCCTAAACTGAACTTTTTCCATTCAGTTAACATTAGGGTTTTAAACCCTAAACTGAACTTTTTCCTTTAATCAGTATTAGGGTTTTAAACCCTAAACTGAACTTTTTCCTTTAATCAGCATTAGGGTTTTAAACCCTAAACTGAACTTTTCCATACAGTCAGCATTAGGGTTTTAAACCCTAAACTGAACTTTTCCATTCAGTCAGCATTAGGGTTTTAAACCCTACACTGAACTTTTCCACTCAGTCAGCATTAGGGTTTTAAACCCTAAACTGAACTCTTTCCTTCAATCAGCATTAGGGTTTTAAACCCTAAACTGAACTTTTTCCATTCAGTCAGTATTAGGGTTTAAAGCATTAGGGTTTTAAACCCTAAACTGAACTTTTTCCATTCAGTCAGCATTAGGGTTTTAAACCCTAAATTGAACTTTTTCCATTCAGTCAGCATTAGGGTTAAACCCTAAACTGAACTTTTCCACTCAGTCAACATTAGGGTTTTAAACCCTAAACTGAACTCTTTCCTTCAGTCAGCGTTATGGTTTTAAAACCCTAAACTGAACTTTTCCATTTAGTCAGCATTAGGGTTTTAAACCCTAAACTGAACTTTTCCATTTAGTCAGCATTAGGGTTTTAAACCCTAAACTGAACGTTTTCCATTCAGTCAGCATTAGGGTTTTAAACCCTAAACTGAACTTTTTCCATTTAGTCAGCATTAGGGTTTTAAACCCTAAATTGAACTTTTCCTTTCAGTTAGCATTAGGGTTTTAAACCCTAAACTGAACTTTTCCATTTAGTCAGCATTAGGGTTTTAAACCCTAAACTGAACTTTTTCCATTCAGTCAGCATTAGGGTTTTAAACCCTAAACTGAACCTTTTCCTTTAGTCAGCATTAGGGTTTTAAATCCTAAACTGAACTTTTCCACTCAGTTAGCATTAGGGTTTTAAATCCTAAACTGAAATTTTTCCATTCAGTCAGCATTAGGGTTTTAAACCCTAAACTGAACTTTTCCATTTAGTCAGCATTAGGGTTTTAAACCCTAAACTGAAATTTTTCCATTCAGTCAGCATTAGGGTTTTAAACCCTAAACTGAACTTTTCCTTTCAGTCAGCATTAGGGTTTTAAACCCTAAACTGAACTTTTCCATTTAGTCAGCATTAGGGTTTTAAACCCTAAAATGAACTCTTTCCTTCAGTCAGCATTAGGGTTTTAAACCCTAAACTGAACTTTTCCTTTCAATCAACATTAGGGTTTTAAACCCTAAACTGAACTCTTTCCAATCAGTCAGCATTAGGGTTTTAAACCCTAAACTGAACTTTTTCCATTTAGTCAGCATTAGGGTTTTAAACCCTAAATTGAAATTTTTCCATTCAGTCAGCATTAGGGTTTTAAACCCTAAACTGAACCTTTTCCTTTAATCAGCATTAGTGTTTTAAACCCAACACTGAACTTTTTCCTTTAATCAGCATTAGGGTTTTAAACCCTAAACTGAACTTTTCCATTCAGTCAGCATTAGGGTTTTAAACCCTAAACTGAACTTTTTCATTCAGTCAGCATTAGGGTTTTAAACCCTAAACTGAACTTTTTCCATTCAGTTAGCATTAGGGTTTTAAACCCTAAACTGAACTTTTCCATTCAGTCAGCATTAGGGTTTTAATCCCTAAACTGAACTTTTTCCATTCAGTCAATATTAGGGTTTTAAACCCTAAACTGAACTTTTTCCTTTAGTCAGCATTAGGGTTTTAAACCCTAAACTGAACTTTTTCCTTTAGTCAGCATTAGGGTTTTAAACCCTAAACTGAACTTTTTCCATTTAGTCAGCATTAGGGTTTTAAACCCTAAACTGAACTTTTCCATTTAGTCAGCATTAGGGTTTTAAACCCTAAACTGAACTTTTTCCATTCAGTCAGCATTAGGGTTAAACCCTAAACTGAACTTTTCCACTCAGTCAGCATTAGGGTTTTAAACCCTAAACTAAACTCTTTCCTTCAGTCAGCATTAGGGTTTTAAACCCTAAACTGAACTTTTTCCATTCAGTCAGCATTAGGGTTTTAAAACCTAAACTGAACTTTTTCCATTCAGTTAACATTAGGGTTTTAAACCCTAAACTGAACTTTTTCCTTTAATCAGTATTAGGGTTTTAAACCCTAAACTGAACTTTTTCCTTTAATCAGCATTAGGGTTTTAAACCCTAAACTGAACTTTTCCATACAGTCAGCATTAGGGTTTTAAACCCTAAACTGAACTTTTCCATTCAGTCAGCATTAGGGTTTTAAACCCTACACTGAACTTTTCCACTCAGTCAGCATTAGGGTTTTAAACCCTAAACTGAACTCTTTCCTTCAATCAGCATTAGGGTTTTAAACCCTAAACTGAACTTTTTCCATTCAGTCAGTATTAGGGTTTAAAGCATTAGGGTTTTAAACCCTAAACTGAACTTTTTCCATTCAGTCAGCATTAGGGTTTTAAACCCTAAATTGAACTTTTTCCATTCAGTCAGCATTAGGGTTAAACCCTAAACTGAACTTTTCCACTCAGTCAACATTAGGTTTTTAAACCCTAAACTGAACTCTTTCCTTCAGTCAGCGTTATGGTTTTAAACCCTAAACAGAACTTTTTCCATTCAGTCAGCATTAGGGTTTTAAAACCTAAACTGAACTTTTTCCATTCAGTTAACATTAGGGTTTTAAACCCTAAACTGAACTTTTTCCTTTAATCAGTATTAGGGTTTTAAACCCTAAACTGAACTTTTTCCTTTAATCAGCATTAGGGTTTTAAACCCTAAACTGAACTTTTCCATACAGTCAGCATTAGGGTTTTAAACCCTAAACTGAACTTTTCCATTCAGTCAGCATTAGGGTTTTAAACCCTACACTGAACTTTTCCACTCAGTCAGCATTAGGGTTTTAAACCCTAAACTGAACTCTTTCCTTCAATCAGCATTAGGGTTTTAAACCCTAAACTGAACTTTTTCCATTCAGTCAGTATTAGGGTTTAAAGCATTAGGGTTTTAAACCCTAAACTGAACTTTTTCCATTCAGTCAGCATTAGGGTTTTAAACCCTAAATTGAACTTTTTCCATTCAGTCAGCATTAGGGTTAAACCCTAAACTGAACTTTTCCACTCAGTCAACATTAGGGTTTTAAACCCTAAACTGAACTCTTTCCTTCAGTCAGCGTTATGGTTTTAAAACCCTAAACTGAACTTTTCCATTTAGTCAGCATTAGGGTTTTAAACCCTAAACTGAACTTTTCCATTTAGTCAGCATTAGGGTTTTAAACCCTAAACTGAACGTTTTCCATTCAGTCAGCATTAGGGTTTTAAACCCTAAACTGAACTTTTTCCATTTAGTCAGCATTAGGGTTTTAAACCCTAAATTGAACTTTTCCTTTCAGTTAGCATTAGGGTTTTAAACCCTAAACTGAACTTTTCCATTTAGTCAGCATTAGGGTTTTAAACCCTAAACTGAACTTTTTCCATTCAGTCAGCATTAGGGTTTTAAACCCTAAACTGAACCTTTTCCTTTAGTCAGCATTAGGGTTTTAAATCCTAAACTGAACTTTTCCACTCAGTTAGCATTAGGGTTTTAAATCCTAAACTGAAATTTTTCCATTCAGTCAGCATTAGGGTTTTAAACCCTAAACTGAACTTTTCCATTTAGTCAGCATTAGGGTTTTAAACCCTAAACTGAAATTTTTCCATTCAGTCAGCATTAGGGTTTTAAACCCTAAACTGAACTTTTCCTTTCAGTCAGCATTAGGGTTTTAAACCCTAAACTGAACTTTTCCATTTAGTCAGCATTAGGGTTTTAAACCCTAAAATGAACTCTTTCCTTCAGTCAGCATTAGGGTTTTAAACCCTAAACTGAACTTTTCCTTTCAATCAACATTAGGGTTTTAAACCCTAAACTGAACTCTTTCCAATCAGTCAGCATTAGGGTTTTAAACCCTAAACTGAACTTTTTCCATTTAGTCAGCATTAGGGTTTTAAACCCTAAATTGAAATTTTTCCATTCAGTCAGCATTAGGGTTTTAAACCCTAAACTGAACCTTTTCCTTTAATCAGCATTAGTGTTTTAAACCCAACACTGAACTTTTTCCTTTAATCAGCATTAGGGTTTTAAACCCTAAACTGAACTTTTCCATTCAGTCAGCATTAGGGTTTTAAACCCTAAACTGAACTTTTTCATTCAGTCAGCATTAGGGTTTTAAACCCTAAACTGAACTTTTTCCATTCAGTTAGCATTAGGGTTTTAAACCCTAAACTGAACTTTTCCATTCAGTCAGCATTAGGGTTTTAATCCCTAAACTGAACTTTTTCCATTCAGTCAATATTAGGGTTTTAAACCCTAAACTGAACTTTTTCCTTTAGTCAGCATTAGGGTTTTAAACCCTAAACTGAACTTTTTCCTTTAGTCAGCATTAGGGTTTTAAACCCTAAACTGAACTTTTTCCATTTAGTCAGCATTAGGGTTTTAAACCCTAAACTGAACTTTTCCATTTAGTCAGCATTAGGGTTTTAAACCCTAAACTGAACTTTTTCCATTCAGTCAGCATTAGGGTTAAACCCTAAACTGAACTTTTCCACTCAGTCAGCATTAGGGTTTTAAACCCTAAACTAAACTCTTTCCTTCAGTCAGCATTAGGGTTTTAAACCCTAAACAGAACTTTTTCCATTCAGTCAGCATTAGGGTTTTAAACCCTAAACTGAACTTTTTCCATTCAGTCAGCATTAGGGTTTTAAACCCTAAACTGAACTTTTTCCATTCAGTCAGCATTAGGGTTTTAAACCCTTAACTGAACTTTTTCCTTTAATCAGCATTAGGGTTTTAAACCCTACACTGAACTTTTTCCTTTAATCAGCATTAGGGTTTTAAACCCTAAACTGAACTTTTCCATTCAGTCAGCATTAGGGTTTTAAACCCTAAACTGAACTTTTTCATTCAGTCAGCATTAGGGTTTAAAACCCTAAACTGAACTTTTTCCATTCAGTTAGCATTAGGGTTTTAAACCCTAAACTGAACTTTTTCCTTTAATCAGCATTAGGGTTTTAAACCCTAAACTGAACTTTTCCATTCAGTCAGCATTAGGGTTTTAAACCCTAAACTGAACTTTTTCATTCAGTCAGCATTAGGGTTTTAAACCCTAAACTAAACTTTTTCCATTCAGTTAGCATTAGGGTTTTAAACCCTAAACTGAACTTTTTCCTTTAATCAGCAATAGGGTTTTAAACCCTAAACTGAACTTTTTCATTCAGTCAGCATTAGGGTTTTAAACCCTAAACTGAACTTTTTCCATTCAGTTAGCATTAGGGTTTTAAACCCTAAACTGAACTTTTCCATTCAGTCAGCATTAGGGTTTTAATCCCTAAACTGAACTTTTTCCATTCAGTCAATATTAGGGTTTTAAACCCTAAACTGAACTTTTTCCTTTAGTCAGCATTAGGGTTTTAAACCCTAAACTGAACTTTTTCCTTTAGTCAGCATTAGGGTTTTAAACCCTAAACTGAACTTTTTCCTTTAGTCAGCATTAGGGTTTTAAACCCTAAACTGAACTTTTTCCATTTAGTCAGCATTAGGGTTTTAAACCCTAAAATGAACTCTTTCCTTCAGTCAGCATTAGGGTTTTAAACCCTAAACTGAACTTTTCCTTTCAATCAGCATTAGGGTTTTAAACCCTAAACTGAACTCTTTCCAATCAGTCAGCATTAGGGTTTTAAACCCTAAACTGAACTTTTTCCATTTAGTCAGCATTAGGGTTTTAAACCCTAAATTGAAATTTTTCCATTCAGTCAGCATTAGGGTTTTAAACCCTTAACTGAACTTTTTCCTTTAATCAGCATTAGGGTTTTAAACCCTACACTGAACTTTTTCCTTTAATCAGCATTAGGGTTTTAAACCCTAAACTGAACTTTTCCATTCAGTCAGCATTAGGGTTTTAAACCCTAAACTGAACTTTTTCATACAGTCAGCATTAGGGTTTAAAACCCTAAACTGAACTTTTTCCATTCAGTTAGCATTAGGGTTTTAAACCCTAAACTGAACTTTTTCCTTTAATCAGCAATAGGGTTTTAAACCCTAAACTGAACTTTTTCCTTTAATCAGCATTAGGGTTTAAACCCTAAACTGAACTTTTCCATTCAGTCAGCATTAGGGTTTTAAACCCTAAGCTGAACTTTTCCTTTAGTCAGCATTAGAGTTTTAAACCCTAAACTGAACTTTTCCATTCAGTCAGCATTAGGGTTTCAAACCCTAAACTGAACTTTTCCTTTAGTCAGCATTAGGGTTTTAAACCCTAAACTGAACTTTTCCACTCAGTCAGCATTATGGTTTTAAACCCTAAACTGAACTCTTTCCTTCAGTCAGCATTAGAGTTTTAAACCCTAAACTGAACTTTTTCCATTCAGTCAGCATTAGGGTTTTTAACCCTAAACTGAACTTTTTCCTTTAGTCAGCATTAGGGTTTTAAACCCTAAACTGAACTTTTCCACTCAGTCAACATTAGGGTTTTAAACCCTAAACTGAACTTTTCCACTCAGTCAGCATTAGGGTTTTAAACCCTAAACTTAACTCTTTCCTTCAGTCAGCGTTAGGGTTTTAAAACCCTAAACTGAACTTTTCCATTTAGTCAGCATTAGGGTTTTAAACCCGAAACTGAACTTTTCCATTTAGTCAGCATTAGGGTTTTAAACCCTAAACTTAAATTTTTCCATTCAGTCAGCATTAGGGTTTTAAACCCTAAACTGAACTTTTCCTTTCAGTCAGCATTAGGGTTTTAAACCCTAAACTGAACTTTTCCATTTAGTCGGCATTAGGGTTTTAAACCCTAAACTGAACTCTTTCCTTCAGTCAGCAATAGGGTTTTAAACCCTAAACTGAACTTTTCCTTTCAATCAGCATTAGGGTTTTAAACCCTAAACTGAACTCTTTCCATTTAGTCAGTATTAGGGTTTTAAACCCTAAACTGAACTTTTTCCATTTAGTCAGCATTAGGGTTTTAAACCCTAAACTGAACTTTTTCCATTTAGTCAGCATTAGGGTTTTAAACCCTAAAATGAACTCTTTCCTTCAGTCAGCATTAGGGTTTTAAACCCTAAACTGAACTTTTCCTTTCAATCAGCATTAGGGTTTTAAACCCTAAACTGAACTCTTTCCAATCAGTCAGCATTAGGGTTTTAAACCCTAAACTGAACTTTTTCCATTTAGTCAGCATTAGGGTTTTAAACCCTAAATTGAAATTTTTCCATTCAGTCAGCATTAGGGTTTTAAACCCTTAACTGAACTTTTTCCATTCATTCAGCATTAGGGTTTTAAACCCTACACTGAACTTTTTCCTTTAGTCAGCATTAGGGTTTTAAACCCTAAACTGAACTTTTCCACTCAGTCAGCATTAGGGTTTTAAACCCTAAACTAAACTTTTCCACTCAGTCAACATTAGGGTTTTAAACCCTAAACTGAACTCTTTCCTTCAGTCAGCGTTAGGGTTTTAAAACCCTAAACTGAACTTTTCCATTTAGTCAACATTAGGGTTTTAAACCCTAAACTGAACTTTTCCATTTAGTCAGCATTAGGGTTTTAAACCCTAAACTGAACTTTTTCCATTCAGTCAGCATTAGGGTTTTAAACCCTAAACTGAACTTTTTCGTTTAGTCAGCATTAGGGTTTTAAACCCTAAACTGAACTTTTTCCTTTAGTCAGCATTAGGGTTTTATACCCTAAACTGAACTTTTTCCATTTAGTCAGCATTAGGGTTTTAAACCCTAAACTGAACTTTTCCATTCAGTCAGCATTAGGGTTTTAAACCCTAAACTGAACTTTTCCTTTAGTCAGCATTAGAGTTTTAAACCCTAAACTGAACTTTTTCCATTCAGTCAGCATTAGGGTTTTTAACCCTAAACTGAACTTTTTCCTTTAGTCAGCATTAGGGTTTTAAACCCTAAACTGAACTTTTCCACTCAGTCAACATTAGGGTTTTAAACCCTAAACTGAACTTTTCCACTCAGTCAGCATTAGGGTTTTAAACCCTAAACTTAACTCTTTCCTTCAGTCAGCGTTAGGGTTTTAAAACCCTAAACTGAACTTTTCCATTTAGTCAGCATTAGGGTTTTAAACCCGAAACTGAACTTTTCCATTTAGTCAGCATTAGGGTTTTAAACCCTAAACTTAAATTTTTCCATTCAGTCAGCATTAGGGTTTTAAACCCTAAACTGAACTTTTCCTTTCAGTCAGCATTAGGGTTTTAAACCCTAAACTGAACTTTTCCATTTAGTCGGCATTAGGGTTTTAAACCCTAAACTGAACTCTTTCCTTCAGTCAGCAATAGGGTTTTAAACCCTAAACTGAACTTTTCCTTTCAATCAGCATTAGGGTTTTAAACCCTAAACTGAACTCTTTCCATTTAGTCAGTATTAGGGTTTTAAACCCTAAACTGAACTTTTTCCATTTAGTCAGCATTAGGGTTTTAAACCCTAAATTGAACTTTTTCCATTCAGTCAGCATTAGGGTTTTAAACCCTAAACTGAACTTTTTCCTTTAATCAGCATTAGGGTTTTAAACCCTACACTGAACTTTTTCCTTCAGTCAGCATTAGGGTTTTAAACCCTAAACTGAACTTTTCCATTCAGTCAGCATTAGGGTTTTAAACCCTAAACTGAACTTTTCCACTCAGTCAGCATTAGGGTTTTAAACCCTAAACTGAACTCTTTCCTTTAGTCAGCATTAGGGTTTTAAACCCTAAACTGAACTTTTTCCATTCATTCAGCATTAGGGTTTTAAACCCTAAACTGAACTTTTTCCTTTTAGTCAGCATTAGGGTTTTAAACCCTAAACTAAACTTTTCCACTCAGTCAGCATTAGGGTTTTAAACCCTAAACTAAACTTTTCCACTCAGTCAACATTAGGGTTTTAAACCCTAAACTGAACTCTTTCCTTCAGTCAGCGTTAGGGTTTTAAAACCCTAAACTGAACTTTTCCATTTAGTCAACATTAGGGTTTTAAACCCTAAACTGAACTTTTCCATTTAGTCAGCATTAGGGTTTTAAACCCTAAACTGAACTTTTTCCATTCAGTCAGCATTAGGGTTTTAAACCCTAAACTGAACTTTTTCGTTTAGTCAGCATTAGGGTTTTAAACCCTAAACTGAACTTTTTCCTTTAGTCAGCATTAGGGTTTTATACCCTAAACTGAACTTTTTCCATTTAGTCAGCATTAGGGTTTTAAACCCTAAACTGAACTTTTCCATTCAGTCAGCATTAGGGTTTTAAACCCTAAACTGAACTTTTCCTTTAGTCAGCATTAGAGTTTTAAACCCTAAACTGAACTTTTCCATTCAGTCAGCATTAGGGTTTCAAACCCTAAACTGAACTTTTCCTTTTGTCAGCATTAAGGTTTTAAACCCTAAACTGAACTTTTCCACTCAGTCAGCATTATGGTTTTAAACCCTATACTGAACTCTTTCCTTCAGTCAACATTAGGGTTTTAAACCCTAAGCTGAACTTTTTCCATTCAGTCAGCATTAGGGTTTTAAACCCTAAATTGAACTTTTTCCATTCAGTCAGCATTAGGGTTTTAAACCCTAAACTGAACTTTTTCCTTTAATCAGCATTAGGGTTTTAAACCCTACACTGAACTTTTTCCTTCAGTCAGCATTAGGGTTTTAAACCCTAAACTGAACTTTTCCATTCAGTCATCATTAGGGTTTTAAACCCTAAACTGAACTTTTCCACTCAGTCAGCATTAGGGTTTTAAACCCTAAACTGAACTCTTTCCTTCAGTCAGCATTAGGGTTTTAAACCCTAAACTGAACATTTTCCATTCATTCAGCATTAAGGTTTTAAACCCTAAACTGAACTTTTTCCTTTAGTCAGCATTAGGGTTTTAAACCCTAAACTGAACTTTTCCACTCAGTCAGCATTAGGGTTTTAAACCCTAAACTGAACTTTTCCACTCAGTCAGCATTAGGGTTTTAAACCCTAAACTGAACTCTTTCCTTCAGTCAGCGTTAGGGTTTTAAAACCCTAAACTGAACTTTTCCATTTAGTCAGCATTAGGGTTTTAAACCCTAACCTGAACTTTTCCATTTAGTCAGCATTAGGGTTTTAAACCCTAAACTGAACTTTTTCCATTCAGTCAGCATTAGGGTTTTAAACCCTAAACTGAACTTTTTCGTTTAGTCAACATTAGGGTTTTAAACCCTAAACTGAACTTTTTCCTTTAGTCAGCATTAGGGTTTTATACCCTAAACTGAACTTTTTCCATTTAGTCAGCATTAGGGTTTTAAACCCTAAACTGAACTTTTCCATTCAGTCAGCATTAGGGTTTTAAACCCTAAACTGAACTTTTTCCTTTAATCAGCATTAGGGTTTTAAACCCTAAACTGAACTTTTCCATTCAGTCAGCATTAGGGTTTTAAACCCTAAACTGAACTTTTTCATTCAGTCAGCATTAGGGTTTTAAACCCTAAACTGAACTTTTTCCATTCAGTTAGCATTAGGGTTTTAAACCCTAAACTGAACTTTTCCATTCAGTCAGCATTAGGGTTTTAATCCCTAAACTGAACTTTTTCCATTCAGTCAATATTAGGGTTTTAAACCCTAAACTGAACTTTTTCCATTCAGTTAGCATTAGGGTTTTAAACCCTAAACTGAACTTTTCCATTCAGTCAGCATTAGGGTTTTAATCCCTAAACTGAACTTTTTCCATTCAGTCAATATTAGGGTTTTAAACCCTAAACTGAACTTTTTCCTTTAGTCAGCATTAGGGTTTTAAACCCTAAACTGAACTTTTTCCTTTAGTCAGCATTAGGGTTTTAAACCCTAAACTGAACTTTTTCCTTTAGTCAGCATTAGGGTTTTAAACCCTAAACTGAACTTTTTCCATTTAGTCAGCATTAGGGTTTTAAACCCTAAAATGAACTCTTTCCTTCAGTCAGCATTAGGGTTTTAAACCCTAAACTGAACTTTTCCTTTCAATCAGCATTAGGGTTTTAAACCCTAAACTGAACTCTTTCCAATCAGTCAGCATTAGGGTTTTAAACCCTAAACTGAACTTTTTCCATTTAGTCAGCATTAGGGTTTTAAACCCTAAATTGAAATTTTTCCATTCAGTCAGCATTAGGGTTTTAAACCCTTAACTGAACTTTTTCCTTTAATCAGCATTAGGGTTTTAAACCCTACACTGAACTTTTTCCTTTAATCAGCATTAGGGTTTTAAACCCTAAACTGAACTTTTCCATTCAGTCAGCATTAGGGTTTTAAACCCTAAACTGAACTTTTTCATACAGTCAGCATTAGGGTTTAAAACCCTAAACTGAACTTTTTCCATTCAGTTAGCATTAGGGTTTTAAACCCTAAACTGAACTTTTTCCTTTAATCAGCAATAGGGTTTTAAACCCTAAACTGAACTTTTTCCTTTAATCAGCATTAGGGTTTAAACCCTAAACTGAACTTTTCCATTCAGTCAGCATTAGGGTTTTAAACCCTAAGCTGAACTTTTCCTTTAGTCAGCATTAGAGTTTTAAACCCTAAACTGAACTTTTCCATTCAGTCAGCATTAGGGTTTCAAACCCTAAACTGAACTTTTCCTTTAGTCAGCATTAGGGTTTTAAACCCTAAACTGAACTTTTCCACTCAGTCAGCATTATGGTTTTAAACCCTAAACTGAACTCTTTCCTTCAGTCAGCATTAGAGTTTTAAACCCTAAACTGAACTTTTTCCATTCAGTCAGCATTAGGGTTTTTAACCCTAAACTGAACTTTTTCCTTTAGTCAGCATTAGGGTTTTAAACCCTAAACTGAACTTTTCCACTCAGTCAACATTAGGGTTTTAAACCCTAAACTGAACTTTTCCACTCAGTCAGCATTAGGGTTTTAAACCCTAAACTTAACTCTTTCCTTCAGTCAGCGTTAGGGTTTTAAAACCCTAAACTGAACTTTTCCATTTAGTCAGCATTAGGGTTTTAAACCCGAAACTGAACTTTTCCATTTAGTCAGCATTAGGGTTTTAAACCCTAAACTTAAATTTTTCCATTCAGTCAGCATTAGGGTTTTAAACCCTAAACTGAACTTTTCCTTTCAGTCAGCATTAGGGTTTTAAACCCTAAACTGAACTTTTCCATTTAGTCGGCATTAGGGTTTTAAACCCTAAACTGAACTCTTTCCTTCAGTCAGCAATAGGGTTTTAAACCCTAAACTGAACTTTTCCTTTCAATCAGCATTAGGGTTTTAAACCCTAAACTGAACTCTTTCCATTTAGTCAGTATTAGGGTTTTAAACCCTAAACTGAACTTTTTCCATTTAGTCAGCATTAGGGTTTTAAACCCTAAATTGAACTTTTTCCATTCAGTCAGCATTAGGGTTTTAAACCCTAAACTGAACTTTTTCCTTTAATCAGCATTAGGGTTTTAAACCCTACACTGAACTTTTTCCTTCAGTCAGCATTAGGGTTTTAAACCCTAAACTGAACTTTTCCATTCAGTCAGCATTAGGGTTTTAAACCCTAAACTGAACTTTTCCACTCAGTCAGCATTAGGGTTTTAAACCCTAAACTGAACTCTTTCCTTTAGTCAGCATTAGGGTTTTAAACCCTAAACTGAACTTTTTCCATTCATTCAGCATTAGGGTTTTAAACCCTAAACTGAACTTTTTCCTTTAGTCAGCATTAGGGTTTTAAACCCTAAACTAAACTTTTCCACTCAGTCAGCATTAGGGTTTTAAACCCTAAACTAAACTTTTCCACTCAGTCAACATTAGGGTTTTAAACCCTAAACTGAACTCTTTCCTTCAGTCAGCGTTAGGGTTTTAAAACCCTAAACTGAACTTTTCCATTTAGTCAACATTAGGGTTTTAAACCCTAAACTGAACTTTTCCATTTAGTCAGCATTAGGGTTTTAAACCCTAAACTGAACTTTTTCCATTCAGTCCGCATTAGGGTTTTAAACCCTAAACTGAACTTTTTCGTTTAGTCAGCATTAGGGTTTTAAACCCTAAACTGAACTTTTTCCTTTAGTCAGCATTAGGGTTTTATACCCTAAACTGAACTTTTTCCATTTAGTCAGCATTAGGGTTTTAAACCCTAAACTGAACTTTTCCATTCAGTCAGCATTAGGGTTTTAAACCCTAAACTGAACTTTTCCTTTAGTCAGCATTAGAGTTTTAAACCCTAAACTGAACTTTTCCATTCAGTCAGCATTAGGGTTTCAAACCCTAAACTGAACTTTTCCTTTTGTCAGCATTAAGGTTTTAAACCCTAAACTGAACTTTTCCACTCAGTCAGCATTATGGTTTTAAACCCTATACTGAACTCTTTCCTTCAGTCAACATTAGGGTTTTAAACCCTAAGCTGAACTTTTTCCATTCAGTCAGCATTAGGGTTTTAAACCCTAAATTGAACTTTTTCCATTCAGTCAGCATTAGGGTTTTAAACCCTAAACTGAACTTTTTCCTTTAATCAGCATTAGGGTTTTAAACCCTACACTGAACTTTTTCCTTCAGTCAGCATTAGGGTTTTAAACCCTAAACTGAACTTTTCCATTCAGTCATCATTAGGGTTTTAAACCCTAAACTGAACTTTTCCACTCAGTCAGCATTAGGGTTTTAAACCCTAAACTGAACTCTTTCCTTCAGTCAGCATTAGGGTTTTAAACCCTAAACTGAACATTTTCCATTCATTCAGCATTAAGGTTTTAAACCCTAAACTGAACTTTTTCCTTTAGTCAGCATTAGGGTTTTAAACCCTAAACTGAACTTTTCCACTCAGTCAGCATTAGGGTTTTAAACCCTAAACTGAACTTTTCCACTCAGTCAGCATTAGGGTTTTAAACCCTAAACTGAACTCTTTCCTTCAGTCAGCGTTAGGGTTTTAAAACCCTAAACTGAACTTTTCCATTTAGTCAGCATTAGGGTTTTAAACCCTAACCTGAACTTTTCCATTTAGTCAGCATTAGGGTTTTAAACCCTAAACTGAACTTTTTCCATTCAGTCAGCATTAGGGTTTTAAACCCTAAACTGAACTTTTTCGTTTAGTCAACATTAGGGTTTTAAACCCTAAACTGAACTTTTTCCTTTAGTCAGCATTAGGGTTTTATACCCTAAACTGAACTTTTTCCATTTAGTCAGCATTAGGGTTTTAAACCCTAAACTGAACTTTTCCATTCAGTCAGCATTAGGGTTTTAAACCCTAAACTGAACTTTTCCTTTAGTCAGCATTAGAGTTTCAAACCCTAAACTGAACTTTTCCATTCAGTCAGCATTAGGGTTTCAAACCCTAAACTGAACTTTTCCTTTTGTCAGCATTAGGGTTTTAAACCCTAAACTGAACTTTTCCACTAAGTCAGCATTATGGTTTTAAACCCTATACTGAACTCTTTCCTTCAGTCAACATTAGGGTTTTAAACCCTAAGCTGAACTTTTTCCATTCAGTCAGCATTAGGGTTTTAAACCCTAAACTGAACTTTTTCCATTCAGTCAACATTAGGATTTTAAACCCTAAACTGAACTTTTCCACTCAGTCAGCATTAGGGTTTTAAACCCTAAACTGAACTTTTCCACTCAGTCAGCATTAGGGTTTTAAACCCTAAACTGAACTCTTTCCTTCAGTCAGCGTTAGGGTTTTAAAACCCTAAACTGAACTTTTCCATTTAGTTAGCATTAGGGTTTTAAACCCTAAACTGAACTTTTCCATTTAGTCAGCATTAGGGTTTTAAACCCTAAACTGAAATTTTTCCATTCAGTCAGCATTAGGGTTTTAAACCCTAAACTGAACTTTTCCTTTCAGTCAGCATTAGGGTTTTAAACCCTAAACTGAACTTTTCCATTTAGTCGACATTAGGGTTTTAAACCCTAAACTGAACTCTTTCCTTTAGTTAGAATTAGTGTTTTAAACCCTAAACTGAACTTTTCATTTCAATCAGCATTAGGGTTTTAAACCCCAAACTGAACTCTTTCCATTTAGTCAGCATTAGGGTTTTAAAACCTAAACTGAACTTTTTCCATTCAGTTAACATTAGGGTTTTAAACCCTAAACTGAACTTTTTCCTTTAATCAGTATTAGGGTTTTAAACCCTAAACTGAACTTTTTCCTTTAATCAGCATTAGGGTTTTAAACCCTAAACTGAACTTTTCCATACAGTCAGCATTAGGGTTTTAAACCCTAAACTGAACTTTTCCATTCAGTCAGCATTAGGGTTTTAAACCCTACACTGAACTTTTCCACTCAGTCAGCATTAGGGTTTTAAACCCTAAACTGAACTTTTTCCTTCAATCAGCATTAGGGTTTTAAACCCTAAACTGAACTTTTTCCATTCAGTCAGTATTAGGGTTTAAAGCATTAGGGTTTTAAACCCTAAACTGAACTTTTTCCATTCAGTCAGCATTAGGGTTTTAAACCCTAAATTGAACTTTTTCCATTCAGTCAGCATTAGGGTTAAACCCTAAACTGAACTTTTCCACTCAGTCAGCATTAGGGTTTTAAACCCTAAACTGAACTCTTTCCTTCAGTCAGCGTTATGGTTTTAAAACCCTAAACTGAACTTTTCCATTTAGTCAGCATTAGGGTTTTAAACCCTAAACTGAACTTTTCCATTTAGTCAGCGTTAGGGTTTTAAACCCTAAACTGAACGTTTTCCATTCAGTCAGCATTAGGGTTTTAAACCCTAAACTGAACTTTTTCCATTTAGTCAGCATTAGGGTTTTAAACCCTAAATTGAACTTTTCCTTTCAGTTAGCATTAGGGTTTTAAACCCTAAACTGAACTTTTCCATTTAGTCAGCATTAGGGTTTTAAACCCTAAACTGAACTTTTTCCATTCAGTCAGCATTAGGGTTTTAAACCCTAAACTGAACCTTTTCCTTTAGTCAGCATTAGGGTTTTAAATCCTAAACTGAACTTTTCCACTCAGTTAGCATTAGGGTTTTAAATCCTAAACTGAAATTTTTCCATTCAGTCAGCATTAGGGTTTTAAACCCTAAACTGAACTTTTCCATTTAGTCAGCATTAGGGTTTTAAACCCTAAACTGAAATTTTTCCATTCAGTCAGCATTAGGGTTTTAAACCCTAAACTGAACTTTTCCTTTCAGTCAGCATTAGGGTTTTAAACCCTAAACTGAACTTTTCCATTTAGTCAGCATTAGGGTTTTAAACCCTAAAATGAACTCTTTCCTTCAGTCAGCATTAGGGTTTTAAACCCTAAACTGAACTTTTCCTTTCAATCAACATTAGGGTTTTAAACCCTAAACTGAACTCTTTCCAATCAGTCAGCATTAGGGTTTTAAACCCTAAACTGAACTTTTTCCATTTAGTCAGCATTAGGGTTTTAAACCCTAAATTGAAATTTTTCCATTCAGTCAGCATTAGGGTTTTAAACCCTAAACTGAACCTTTTCCTTTAATCAGCATTAGGGTTTTAAACCCAACACTGAACTTTTTCCTTTAATCAGCATTAGGGTTTTAAACCCTAAACTGAACTTTTCCATTCAGTCAGCATTAGGGTTTTAAACCCTAAACTGAACTTTTCCATTTAGTCGGCATTAGGGTTTTAAACCCTAAACTGAACTCTTTCCTTTAGTTAGAATTAGTGTTTTAAACCCTAAACTGAACTTTTCATTTCAATCAGCATTAGGGTTTTAAACCCCAAACTGAACTCTTTCCATTTAGTCAGCATTAGGGTTTTAAAACCTAAACTGAACTTTTTCCATTCAGTTAACATTAGGGTTTTAAACCCTAAACTGAACTTTTTCCTTTAATCAGTATTAGGGTTTTAAACCCTAAACTGAACTTTTTCCTTTAATCAGCATTAGGGTTTTAAACCCTAAACTGAACTTTTCCATACAGTCAGCATTAGGGTTTTAAACCCTAAACTGAACTTTTCCATTCAGTCAGCATTAGGGTTTTAAACCCTACACTGAACTTTTCCACTCAGTCAGCATTAGGGTTTTAAACCCTAAACTGAACTTTTTCCTTCAATCAGCATTAGGGTTTTAAACCCTAAACTGAACTTTTTCCATTCAGTCAGTATTAGGGTTTAAAGCATTAGGGTTTTAAACCCTAAACTGAACTTTTTCCATTCAGTCAGCATTAGGGTTTTAAACCCTAAATTGAACTTTTTCCATTCAGTCAGCATTAGGGTTAAACCCTAAACTGAACTTTTCCACTCAGTCAGCATTAGGGTTTTAAACCCTAAACTGAACTCTTTCCTTCAGTCAGCGTTATGGTTTTAAAACCCTAAACTGAACTTTTCCATTTAGTCAGCATTAGGGTTTTAAACCCTAAACTGAACTTTTCCATTTAGTCAGCATTAGGGTTTTAAACCCTAAACTGAACGTTTTCCATTCAGTCAGCATTAGGGTTTTAAACCCTAAACTGAACTTTTTCCATTTAGTCAGCATTAGGGTTTTAAACCCTAAATTGAACTTTTCCTTTCAGTTAGCATTAGGGTTTTAAACCCTAAACTGAACTTTTCCATTTAGTCAGCATTAGGGTTTTAAACCCTAAACTGAACTTTTTCCATTCAGTCAGCATTAGGGTTTTAAACCCTAAACTGAACCTTTTCCTTTAGTCAGCATTAGGGTTTTAAATCCTAAACTGAACTTTTCCACTCAGTTAGCATTAGGGTTTTAAATCCTAAACTGAAATTTTTCCATTCAGTCAGCATTAGGGTTTTAAACCCTAAACTGAACTTTTCCATTTAGTCAGCATTAGGGTTTTAAACCCTAAACTGAAATTTTTCCATTCAGTCAGCATTAGGGTTTTAAACCCTAAACTGAACTTTTCCTTTCAGTCAGCATTAGGGTTTTAAACCCTAAACTGAACTTTTCCATTTAGTCAGCATTAGGGTTTTAAACCCTAAAATGAACTCTTTCCTTCAGTCAGCATTAGGGTTTTAAACCCTAAACTGAACTTTTCCTTTCAATCAACATTAGGGTTTTAAACCCTAAACTGAACTCTTTCCAATCAGTCAGCATTAGGGTTTTAAACCCTAAACTGAACTTTTTCCATTTAGTCAGCATTAGGGTTTTAAACCCTAAATTGAAATTTTTCCATTCAGTCAGCATTAGGGTTTTAAACCCTAAACTGAACCTTTTCCTTTAATCAGCATTAGGGTTTTAAACCCAACACTGAACTTTTTCCTTTAATCAGCATTAGGGTTTTAAACCCTAAACTGAACTTTTCCATTCAGTCAGCATTAGGGTTTTAAACCCTAAACTGAACTTTTTCATTCAGTCAGCATTAGGGTTTTAAACCCTAAACTGAACTTTTTCCATTCAGTTAGCATTAGGGTTTTAAACCCTAAACTGAACTTTTCCATTCAGTCAGCATTAGGGTTTTAATCCCTAAACTGAACTTTTTCCATTCAGTCAATATTAGGGTTTTAAACCCTAAACTGAACTTTTCCATTCAGTCAGCATTAGGGTTTTAAACCCTAAACTGAACTTTTCCTTTAGTCAGCATTAGAGTTTCAAACCCTAAACTGAACTTTTCCATTCAGTCAGCATTAGGGTTTCAAACCCTAAACTGAACTTTTCCTTTTGTCAGCATTAGGGTTTTAAACCCTAAACTGAACTTTTCCACTCAGTCAGCATTATGGTTTTAAACCCTATACTGAACTCTTTCCTTCAGTCAACATTAGGGTTTTAAACCCTAAGCTGAACTTTTTCCATTCAGTCAGCATTAGGGTTTTAAACCCTAAACTGAACTTTTTCCATTCAGTCAACATTAGGATTTTAAACCCTAAACTGAACTTTTCCACTCAGTCAGCATTAGGGTTTTAAACCCTAAACTGAACTTTTCCACTCAGTCAGCATTAGGGTTTTAAACCCTAAACTGAACTCTTTCCTTCAGTCAGCGTTAGGGTTTTAAAACCCTAAACTGAACTTTTCCATTCAGTCAGCATTAGGGTTTTAAACCCTAAACTGAACTTTTTCCATTCAGTCAACATTAGGATTTTAAACCCTAAACTGAACTTTTCCACTCAGTCAGCATTAGGGTTTTAAACCCTAAACTGAACTTTTCCACTCAGTCAGCATTAGGGTTTTAAACCCTAAACTGAACTCTTTCCTTCAGTCAGCGTTAGGGTTTTAAAACCCTAAACTGAACTTTTCCATTTAGTTAGCATTAGGGTTTTAAACCCTAAACTGAACTTTTCCATTTAGTCAGCATTAGGGTTTTAAACCCTAAACTGAAATTTTTCCATTCAGTCAGCATTAGGGTTTTAAACCCTAAACTGAACTTTTCCTTTCAGTCAGCATTAGGGTTTTAAACCCTAAACTGAACTTTTCCATTTAGTCGGCATTAGGGTTTTAAACCCTAAACTGAACTCTTTCCTTTAGTTAGCATTAGTGTTTTAAACCCTAAACTGAACTTTTCATTTCAATCAGCATTAGGGTTTTAAACCCCAAACTGAACTCTTTCCATTTAGTCAGCATTAGGGTTTTAAAACCTAAACTGAACTTTTTCCATTCAGTTAACATTAGGGTTTTAAACCCTAAACTGAACTTTTTCCTTTAATCAGTATTAGGGTTTTAAACCCTAAACTGAACTTTTTCCTTTAATCAGCATTAGGGTTTTAAACCCTAAACTGAACTTTTCCATACAGTCAGCATTAGGGTTTTAAACCCTAAACTGAACTTTTCCATTCAGTCAGCATTAGGGTTTTAAACCCTACACTGAACTTTTCCACTCAGTCAGCATTAGGGTTTTAAACCCTAAACTGAACTTTTTCCTTCAATCAGCATTAGGGTTTTAAACCCTAAACTGAACTTTTTCCATTCAGTCAGTATTAGGGTTTAAAGCATTAGGGTTTTAAACCCTAAACTGAACTTTTTCCATTCAGTCAGCATTAGGGTTTTAAACCCTAAATTGAACTTTTTCCATTCAGTCAGCATTAGGGTTAAACCCTAAACTGAACTTTTCCACTCAGTCAGCATTAGGGTTTTAAACCCTAAACTGAACTCTTTCCTTCAGTCAGCGTTATGGTTTTAAAACCCTAAACTGAACTTTTCCATTTAGTCAGCATTAGGGTTTTAAACCCTAAACTGAACTTTTCCATTTAGTCAGCATTAGGGTTTTAAACCCTAAACTGAACGTTTTCCATTCAGTCAGCATTAGGGTTTTAAACCCTAAACTGAACTTTTTCCATTTAGTCAGCATTAGGGTTTTAAACCCTAAATTGAACTTTTCCTTTCAGTTAGCATTAGGGTTTTAAACCCTAAACTGAACTTTTCCATTTAGTCAGCATTAGGGTTTTAAACCCTAAACTGAACTTTTTCCATTCAGTCAGCATTAGGGTTTTAAACCCTAAACTGAACCTTTTCCTTTAGTCAGCATTAGGGTTTTAAATCCTAAACTGAACTTTTCCACTCAGTTAGCATTAGGGTTTTAAATCCTAAACTGAAATTTTTCCATTCAGTCAGCATTAGGGTTTTAAACCCTAAACTGAACTTTTCCATTTAGTCAGCATTAGGGTTTTAAACCCTAAACTGAAATTTTTCCATTCAGTCAGCATTAGGGTTTTAAACCCTAAACTGAACTTTTCCTTTCAGTCAGCATTAGGGTTTTAAACCCTAAACTGAACTTTTCCATTTAGTCAGCATTAGGGTTTTAAACCCTAAAATGAACTCTTTCCTTCAGTCAGCATTAGGGTTTTAAACCCTAAACTGAACTTTTCCTTTCAATCAACATTAGGGTTTTAAACCCTAAACTGAACTCTTTCCAATCAGTCAGCATTAGGGTTTTAAACCCTAAACTGAACTTTTTCCATTTAGTCAGCATTAGGGTTTTAAACCCTAAATTGAAATTTTTCCATTCAGTCAGCATTAGGGTTTTAAACCCTAAACTGAACCTTTTCCTTTAATCAGCATTAGGGTTTTAAACCCAACACTGAACTTTTTCCTTTAATCAGCATTAGGGTTTTAAACCCTAAACTGAACTTTTCCATTCAGTCAGCATTAGGGTTTTAAACCCTAAACTGAACTTTTTCATTCAGTCAGCATTAGGGTTTTAAACCCTAAACTGAACTTTTTCCATTCAGTTAGCATTAGGGTTTTAAACCCTAAACTGAACTTTTCCATTCAGTCAGCATTAGGGTTTTAATCCCTAAACTGAACTTTTTCCATTCAGTCAATATTAGGGTTTTAAACCCTAAACTGAACTTTTTCCTTTAGTCAGCATTAGGGTTTTAAACCCTAAACTGAACTTTTTCCTTTAGTCAGCATTAGGGTTTTAAACCCTAAACTGAACTTTTTCCATTTAGTCAGCATTAGGGTTTTAAACCCTAAACTGAACTTTTCCATTTAGTCAGCATTAGGGTTTTAAACCCTAAACTGAACTTTTTCCATTCAGTCAGCATTAGGGTTAAACCCTAAACTGAACTTTTCCACTCAGTCAGCATTAGGGTTTTAAACCCTAAACTGAACTCTTTCCTTCAGTCAGCATTAGGGTTTTAAACCCTAAACAGAACTTTTTCCATTCAGTCAGCATTAGGGTTTTAAACCCTAAACTGAACTTTTTCCATTCAGTCAGCATTAGGGTTTTAAACCCTAAACTGAACTTTTTCCATTCAGTCAGCATTAGGGTTTTAAACCCTAAACTGAACTTTTTCCTTTAGTCAGCATTAGGGTTTTAAACCCTAAACTGAACTTTTTCCTTTAGTCAGCATTAGGGTTTTAAACCCTAAACTGAACTTTTTCCATTTAGTCAGCATTAGGGTTTTAAACCCTAAACTGAACTTTTCCATTTAGTCAGCATTAGGGTTTTAAACCCTAAACTGAACTTTTTCCATTCAGTCAGCATTAGGGTTTAACCCTAAACTGAACTTTTCCACTCAGTCAGCATTAGGGTTTTAAACCCTAAACTGAACTTTTTCCTTCAGTCAGCATTAGGGTTTTAAACCCTAAATTGAAATTTTTCCATTCAGTCAGCATTAGGGTTTTAAACCCTAAACTGAACTTTTTCCTTTAATCAGCATTAGGGTTTTAAACCCTACACTGAACTTTTTCCTTTAATCAGCATTAGGGTTTTAAACCCTAAACTGAACTTTTCCATTCAGTCAGCATTAGGGTTTTAAACCCTAAACTGAACTTTTTCATTCAGTCAGCATTAGGGTTTTAAACCCTAAACTGAACTTTTTCCATTCAGTTAGCATTAGGGTTTTAAACCCTAAACTGAACTTTTCCATTCAGTCAGCATTAGGGTTTTAATCCCTAAACTGAACTTTTTCCATTCAGTCAATATTAGGGTTTTAAACCCTAAACTGAACTTTTTCCTTTAGTCAGCATTAGGGTTTTAAACCCTAAACTGAACTTTTTCCTTTAGTCAGCATTAGGGTTTTAAACCCTAAACTGAACTTTTTCCTTTAGTCAGCATTAGGGTTTTAAACCCTAAACTGAACTTTTTCCATTTAGTCAGCATTAGGGTTTTAAACCCTAAAATGAACTCTTTCCTTCAGTCAGCATTAGGGTTTTAAACCCTAAACTGAACTTTTCCTTTCAATCAGCATTAGGGTTTTAAACCCTAAACTGAACTCTTTCCAATCAGTCAGCATTAGGGTTTTAAACCCTAAACTGAACTTTTTCCATTTAGTCAGCATTAGGGTTTTAAACCCTAAATTGAAATTTTTCCATTCAGTCAGCATTAGGGTTTTAAACCCTTAACTGAACTTTTTCCTTTAATCAGCATTAGGGTTTTAAACCCTACACTGAACTTTTTCCTTTAATCAGCATTAGGGTTTTAAACCCTAAACTGAACTTTTCCATTCAGTCAGCATTAGGGTTTTAAACCCTAAACTGAACTTTTTCATTCAGTCAGCATTAGGGTTTAAAACCCTAAACTGAACTTTTTCCATTCAGTTAGCATTAGGGTTTTAAACCCTAAACTGAACTTTTTCCTTTAATCAGCAATAGGGTTTTAAACCCTAAACTGAACTTTTTCCTTTAATCAGCATTAGGGTTTAAACCCTAAACTGAACTTTTCCATTCAGTCAGCATTAGGGTTTTAAACCCTAAGCTGAACTTTTCCTTTAGTCAGCATTAGAGTTTTAAACCCTAAACTGAACTTTTCCATTCAGTCAGCATTAGGGTTTCAAACCCTAAACTGAACTTTTCCTTTAGTCAGCATTAGGGTTTTAAACCCTAAACTGAACTTTTCCACTCAGTCAGCATTATGGTTTTAAACCCTAAACTGAACTCTTTCCTTCAGTCAGCATTAGAGTTTTAAACCCTAAACTGAACTTTTTCCATTCAGTCAGCATTAGGGTTTTTAACCCTAAACTGAACTTTTTCCTTTAGTCAGCATTAGGGTTTTAAACCCTAAACTGAACTTTTCCACTCAGTCAGCATTAGGGTTTTAAACCCTAAACTGAACTTTTCCACTCAGTCAGCATTAGGGTTTTAAACCCTAAACTTAACTCTTTCCTTCAGTCAGCGTTAGGGTTTTAAAACCCTAAACTGAACTTTTCCATTTAGTCAGCATTAGGGTTTTAAACCCGAAACTGAACTTTTCCATTTAGTCAGCATTAGGGTTTTAAACCCTAAACTTAAATTTTTCCATTCAGTCAGCATTAGGGTTTTAAACCCTAAACTGAACTTTTCCTTTCAGTCAGCATTAGGGTTTTAAACCCTAAACTGAACTTTTCCATTTAGTCGGCATTAGGGTTTTAAACCCTAAACTGAACTCTTTCCTTCAGTCAGCAATAGGGTTTTAAACCCTAAACTGAACTTTTCCTTTCAATCAGCATTAGGGTTTTAAACCCTAAACTGAACTCTTTCCATTTAGTCAGTATTAGGGTTTTAAACCCTAAACTGAACTTTTTCCATTTAGTCAGCATTAGGGTTTTAAACCCTAAATTGAACTTTTTCCATTCAGTCAGCATTAGGGTTTTAAACCCTAAACTGAACTTTTTCCTTTAATCAGCATTAGGGTTTTAAACCCTACACTGAACTTTTTCCTTCAGTCAGCATTAGGGTTTTAAACCCTAAACTGAACTTTTCCATTCAGTCAGCATTAGGGTTTAAAACCCTAAACTGAACTTTTCCACTCAGTCAGCATTAGGGTTTTAAACCCTAAACTGAACTCTTTCCTTCAGTCAGCATTAGGGTTTTAAACCCTAAACTGAACTTTTTCCATTCATTCAGCATTAGGGTTTTAAACCCTAAACTGAACTTTTCCTTTAGTCAGCATTAGGGTTTTAAACCCTAAACTGAACTTTTCCACTCAGTCAGCATTAGGGTTTTAAACCCTAAACTGAACTTTTCCACTCAGTCAACATTAGGGTTTTAAACCCTAAACTGAACTCTTTCCTTCAGTCAGCGTTAGGGTTTTAAAACCCTAAACTAAACTTTTCCATTTAGTCAACATTAGGGTTTTAAACCCTAAACTGAACTTTTCCATTTAGTCAGCATTAGGGTTTTAAACCCTAAACTGAACTTTTTCCATTCAGTCAGCATTAGGGTTTTAAACCCTAAACTGAACTTTTTCGTTTAGTCAGCATTAGGGTTTTAAACCCTAAACTGAACTTTTTCCTTTAGTCAGCATTAGGGTTTTATACCCTAAACTGAACTTTTTCCATTTAGTCAGCATTAGGGTTTTAAACCCTAAACTGAACTTTTCCATTCAGTCAGCATTAGGGTTTTAAACCCTAAACTGAACTTTTCCTTTAGTCAGCATTAGAGTTTTAAACCCTAAACTGAACTTTTCCATTCAGTCAGCATTAGGGTTTCAAACCCTAAACTGAACTTTTCCTTTTGTCAGCATTAAGGTTTTAAACCCTAAACTGAACTTTTCCACTCAGTCAGCATTATGGTTTTAAACCCTATACTGAACTCTTTCCTTCAGTCAACATTAGGGTTTTAAACCCTAAGCTGAACTTTTTCCATTCAGTCAGCATTAGGGTTTTAAACCCTAAATTGAACTTTTCCATTCAGTCAGCATTAGGGTTTCAAACCCTAAACTGAACTTTTCCTTTAGTCAGCATTAGGGTTTTAAACCCTAAACTGAACTTTTCCACTCAGTCAGCATTATGGTTTTAAACCCTAAACTGAACTCTTTCCTTCAGTCAGCATTAGAGTTTTAAACCCTAAACTGAACTTTTTCCATTCAGTCAGCATTAGGGTTTTTAACCCTAAACTGAACTTTTTCCTTTAGTCAGCATTAGGGTTTTAAACCCTAAACTGAACTTTTCCACTCAGTCAGCATTAGGGTTTTAAACCCTAAACTGAACTTTTCCACTCAGTCAGCATTAGGGTTTTAAACCCTAAACTTAACTCTTTCCTTCAGTCAGCGTTAGGGTTTTAAAACCCTAAACTGAACTTTTCCATTTAGTCAGCATTAGGGTTTTAAACCCGAAACTGAACTTTTCCATTTAGTCAGCATTAGGGTTTTAAACCCTAAACTTAAATTTTTCCATTCAGTCAGCATTAGGGTTTTAAACCCTAAACTGAACTTTTCCTTTCAGTCAGCATTAGGGTTTTAAACCCTAAACTGAACTTTTCCATTTAGTCGGCATTAGGGTTTTAAACCCTAAACTGAACTCTTTCCTTCAGTCAGCAATAGGGTTTTAAACCCTAAACTGAACTTTTCCTTTCAATCAGCATTAGGGTTTTAAACCCTAAACTGAACTCTTTCCATTTAGTCAGTATTAGGGTTTTAAACCCTAAACTGAACTTTTTCCATTTAGTCAGCATTAGGGTTTTAAACCCTAAATTGAACTTTTTCCATTCAGTCAGCATTAGGGTTTTAAACCCTAAACTGAACTTTTTCCTTTAATCAGCATTAGGGTTTTAAACCCTACACTGAACTTTTTCCTTCAGTCAGCATTAGGGTTTTAAACCCTAAACTGAACTTTTCCATTCAGTCAGCATTAGGGTTTAAAACCCTAAACTGAACTTTTCCACTCAGTCAGCATTAGGGTTTTAAACCCTAAACTGAACTCTTTCCTTCAGTCAGCATTAGGGTTTTAAACCCTAAACTGAACTTTTTCCATTCATTCAGCATTAGGGTTTTAAACCCTAAACTGAACTTTTCCTTTAGTCAGCATTAGGGTTTTAAACCCTAAACTGAACTTTTCCACTCAGTCAGCATTAGGGTTTTAAACCCTAAACTGAACTTTTCCACTCAGTCAACATTAGGGTTTTAAACCCTAAACTGAACTCTTTCCTTCAGTCAGCGTTAGGGTTTTAAAACCCTAAACTGAACTTTTCCATTTAGTCAACATTAGGGTTTTAAACCCTAAACTGAACTTTTCCATTTAGTCAGCATTAGGGTTTTAAACCCTAAACTGAACTTTTTCCATTCAGTCAGCATTAGGGTTTTAAACCCTAAACTGAACTTTTTCGTTTAGTCAGCATTAGGGTTTTAAACCCTAAACTGAACTTTTTCCTTTAGTCAGCATTAGGGTTTTATACCCTAAACTGAACTTTTTCCATTTAGTCAGCATTAGGGTTTTAAACCCTAAACTGAACTTTTCCATTCAGTCAGCATTAGGGTTTTAAACCCTAAACTGAACTTTTCCTTTAGTCAGCATTAGAGTTTTAAACCCTAAACTGAACTTTTCCATTCAGTCAGCATTAGGGTTTCAAACCCTAAACTGAACTTTTCCTTTTGTCAGCATTAAGGTTTTAAACCCTAAACTGAACTTTTCCACTCAGTCAGCATTATGGTTTTAAACCCTATACTGAACTCTTTCCTTCAGTCAACATTAGGGTTTTAAACCCTAAGCTGAACTTTTTCCATTCAGTCAGCATTAGGGTTTTAAACCCTAAATTGAACTTTTTCCATTCAGTCAGCATTAGGGTTTTAAACCCTAAACTGAACTTTTTCCTTTAATCAGCATTAGGGTTTTAAACCCTACACTGAACTTTTTCCTTCAGTCAGCATTAGGGTTTTAAACCCTAAACTGAACTTTTCCATTCAGTCATCATTAGGGTTTTAAACCCTAAACTGAACTTTTCCACTCAGTCAGCATTAGGGTTTTAAACCCTAAACTGAACTCTTTCCTTCAGTCAGCATTAGGGTTTTAAACCCTAAACTGAACATTTTCCATTCATTCAGCATTAAGGTTTTAAACCCTAAACTGAACTTTTTCCTTTAGTCAGCATTAGGGTTTTAAACCCTAAACTGAACTTTTCCACTCAGTCAGCATTAGGGTTTTAAACCCTAAACTGAACTTTTCCACTCAGTCAGCATTAGGGTTTTAAACCCTAAACTGAACTCTTTCCTTCAGTCAGCGTTAGGGTTTTAAAACCCTAAACTGAACTTTTCCATTTAGTCAGCATTAGGGTTTTAAACCCTAACCTGAACTTTTCCATTTAGTCAGCATTAGGGTTTTAAACCCTAAACTGAACTTTTTCCATTCAGTCAGCATTAGGGTTTTAAACCCTAAACTGAACTTTTTCGTTTAGTCAACATTAGGGTTTTAAACCCTAAACTGAACTTTTTCCTTTAGTCAGCATTAGGGTTTTATACCCTAAACTGAACTTTTTCCATTTAGTCAGCATTAGGGTTTTAAACCCTAAACTGAACTTTTCCATTCAGTCAGCATTAGGGTTTTAAACCCTAAACTGAACTTTTCCTTTAGTCAGCATTAGAGTTTCAAACCCTAAACTGAACTTTTCCATTCAGTCAGCATTAGGGTTTCAAACCCTAAACTGAACTTTTCCTTTTGTCAGCATTAGGGTTTTAAACCCTAAACTGAACTTTTCCACTAAGTCAGCATTATGGTTTTAAACCCTATACTGAACTCTTTCCTTCAGTCAACATTAGGGTTTTAAACCCTAAGCTGAACTTTTTCCATTCAGTCAGCATTAGGGTTTTAAACCCTAAACTGAACTTTTTCCATTCAGTCAACATTAGGATTTTAAACCCTAAACTGAACTTTTCCACTCAGTCAGCATTAGGGTTTTAAACCCTAAACTGAACTTTTCCACTCAGTCAGCATTAGGGTTTTAAACCCTAAACTGAACTCTTTCCTTCAGTCAGCGTTAGGGTTTTAAAACCCTAAACTGAACTTTTCCATTTAGTTAGCATTAGGGTTTTAAACCCTAAACTGAACTTTTCCATTTAGTCAGCATTAGGGTTTTAAACCCTAAACTGAAATTTTTCCATTCAGTCAGCATTAGGGTTTTAAACCCTAAACTGAACTTTTCCTTTCAGTCAGCATTAGGGTTTTAAACCCTAAACTGAACTTTTCCATTTAGTCGGCATTAGGGTTTTAAACCCTAAACTGAACTCTTTCCTTTAGTTAGAATTAGTGTTTTAAACCCTAAACTGAACTTTTCATTTCAATCAGCATTAGGGTTTTAAACCCCAAACTGAACTCTTTCCATTTAGTCAGCATTAGGGTTTTAAAACCTAAACTGAACTTTTTCCATTCAGTTAACATTAGGGTTTTAAACCCTAAACTGAACTTTTTCCTTTAATCAGTATTAGGGTTTTAAACCCTAAACTGAACTTTTTCCTTTAATTAGCATTAGGGTTTTAAACCCTAAACTGAACTTTTCCATACAGTCAGCATTAGGGTTTTAAACCCTAAACTGAACTTTTCCATTCAGTCAGCATTAGGGTTTTAAACCCTACACTGAACTTTTCCACTCAGTCAGCATTAGGGTTTTAAACCCTAAACTGAACTTTTTCCTTCAATCAGCATTAGGGTTTTAAACCCTAAACTGAACTTTTTCCATTCAGTCAGTATTAGGGTTTAAAGCATTAGGGTTTTAAACCCTAAACTGAACTTTTTCCATTCAGTCAGCATTAGGGTTTTAAACCCTAAATTGAACTTTTTCCATTCAGTCAGCATTAGGGTTAAACCCTAAACTGAACTTTTCCACTCAGTCAGCATTAGGGTTTTAAACCCTAAACTGAACTCTTTCCTTCAGTCAGCGTTATGGTTTTAAAACCCTAAACTGAACTTTTCCATTTAGTCAGCATTAGGGTTTTAAACCCTAAACTGAACTTTTCCATTTAGTCAGCATTAGGGTTTTAAACCCTAAACTGAACGTTTTCCATTCAGTCAGCATTAGGGTTTTAAACCCTAAACTGAACTTTTTCCATTTAGTCAGCATTAGGGTTTTAAACCCTAAATTGAACTTTTCCTTTCAGTTAGCATTAGGGTTTTAAACCCTAAACTGAACTTTTCCATTTAGTCAGCATTAGGGTTTTAAACCCTAAACTGAACTTTTTCCATTCAGTCAGCATTAGGGTTTTAAACCCTAAACTGAACCTTTTCCTTTAGTCAGCATTAGGGTTTTAAATCCTAAACTGAACTTTTCCACTCAGTTAGCATTAGGGTTTTAAATCCTAAACTGAAATTTTTCCATTCAGTCAGCATTAGGGTTTTAAACCCTAAACTGAACTTTTCCATTTAGTCAGCATTAGGGTTTTAAACCCTAAACTGAAATTTTTCCATTCAGTCAGCATTAGGGTTTTAAACCCTAAACTGAACTTTTCCTTTCAGTCAGCATTAGGGTTTTAAACCCTAAACTGAACTTTTCCATTTAGTCAGCATTAGGGTTTTAAACCCTAAAATGAACTCTTTCCTTCAGTCAGCATTAGGGTTTTAAACCCTAAACTGAACTTTTCCTTTCAATCAACATTAGGGTTTTAAACCCTAAACTGAACTCTTTCCAATCAGTCAGCATTAGGGTTTTAAACCCTAAACTGAACTTTTTCCATTTAGTCAGCATTAGGGTTTTAAACCCTAAATTGAAATTTTTCCATTCAGTCAGCATTAGGGTTTTAAACCCTAAACTGAACTCTTTCCTTCAGTCAGCGTTAGGGTTTTAAAACCCTAAACTGAACTTTTCCATTTAGTCAGCATTAGGGTTTTAAACCCTAAACTGAACTTTTCCATTTAGTCAGCATTAGGGTTTTAAACCCTAAACTGAACTTTTTCCATTCAGTCAGCATTAGGGTTTTAAACCCTAAACTGAACTTTTCCACTCAGTCAGCAATAGGGTTTTAAACCCTAAACTGAACTTTTCCTTTCAATCAGCATTAGGGTTTTAAACCCTAAACTGAACTCTTTCCATTTAGTCAGTATTAGGGTTTTAAACCCTAAACTGAACTTTTTCCATTTAGTCAGCATTAGGGTTTTAAACCCTAAATTGAACTTTTTCCATTCAGTCAGCATTAGGGTTTTAAACCCTAAACTGAACTTTTTCCTTTAATCAGCATTAGGGTTTTAAACCCTACACTGAACTTTTTCCTTCAGTCAGCATTAGGGTTTTAAACCCTAAACTGAACTTTTCCATTCAGTCAGCATTAGGGTTTAAAACCCTAAACTGAACTTTTCCACTCAGTCAGCATTAGGGTTTTAAACCCTAAACTGAACTCTTTCCTTCAGTCAGCATTAGGGTTTTAAACCCTAAACTGAACTTTTTCCATTCATTCAGCATTAGGGTTTTAAACCCTAAACTGAACTTTTTCCTTTAGTCAGCATTAGGGTTTTAAACCCTAAACTGAACTTTTCCACTCAGTCAGCATTAGGGTTTTAAACCCTAAACTGAACTTTTCCACTCAGTCAACATTAGGGTTTTAAACCCTAAACTGAACTCTTTCCTTCAGTCAGCGTTAGGGTTTTAAAACCCTAAACTGAACTTTTCCATTTAGTCAACATTAGGGTTTTAAACCCTAAACTGAACTTTTCCATTTAGTCAGCATTAGGGTTTTAAACCCTAAACTGAACTTTTTCCATTCAGTCAGCATTAGGGTTTTAAACCCTAAACTGAACTTTTTCGTTTAGTCAGCATTAGGGTTTTAAACCCTAAACTGAACTTTTTCCTTTAGTCAGCATTAGGGTTTTATACCCTAAACTGAACTTTTTCCATTTAGTCAGCATTAGGGTTTTAAACCCTAAACTGAACTTTTCCATTCAGTCAGCATTAGGGTTTTAAACCCTAAACTGAACTTTTCCTTTAGTCAGCATTAGAGTTTTAAACCCTAAACTGAACTTTTCCATTCAGTCAGCATTAGGGTTTCAAACCCTAAACTGAACTTTTCCTTTTGTCAGCATTAAGGTTTTAAACCCTAAACTGAACTTTTCCACTCAGTCAGCATTATGGTTTTAAACCCTATACTGAACTCTTTCCTTCAGTCAACATTAGGGTTTTAAACCCTAAGCTGAACTTTTTCCATTCAGTCAGCATTAGGGTTTTAAACCCTAAATTGAACTTTTTCCATTCAGTCAGCATTAGGGTTTTAAACCCTAAACTGAACTTTTTCCTTTAATCAGCATTAGGGTTTTAAACCCTACACTGAACTTTTTCCTTCAGTCAGCATTAGGGTTTTAAACCCTAAACTGAACTTTTCCATTCAGTCAGCATTAGGGTTTTAAACCCTAAACTGAACTTTTCCACTCAGTCAGCATTAGGGTTTTAAACCCTAAACTGAACTCTTTCCTTCAGTCAGCATTAGGGTTTTAAACCCTAAACTGAACATTTTCCATTCATTCAGCATTAAGGTTTTAAACCCTAAACTGAACTTTTTCCTTTAGTCAGCATTAGGGTTTTAAACCCTAAACTGAACTTTTCCACTCAGTCAGCATTAGGGTTTTAAACCCTAAACTGAACTTTTCCACTCAGTCAGCATTAGGGTTTTAAACCCTAAACTGAACTCTTTCCTTCAGTCAGCGTTAGGGTTTTAAAACCCTAAACTGAACTTTTCCATTTAGTCAGCATTAGGGTTTTAAACCCTAAACTGAACTTTTCCATTTAGTCAGCATTAGGGTTTTAAACCCTAAACTGAACTTTTTCCATTCAGTCAGCATTAGGGTTTTAAACCCTAAACTGAACTTTTTCGTTTAGTCAACATTAGGGTTTTAAACCCTAAACTGAACTTTTTCCTTTAGTCAGCATTAGGGTTTTATACCCTAAACTGAACTTTTTCCATTTAGTCAGCATTAGGGTTTTAAACCCTAAACTGAACTTTTCCATTCAGTCAGCATTAGGGTTTTAAACCCTAAACTGAACTTTTCCTTTAGTCAGCATTAGAGTTTTAAACCCTAAACTGAACTTTTCCATTCAGTCAGCATTAGGGTTTCAAACCCTAAACTGAACTTTTCCTTTTGTCAGCATTAGGGTTTTAAATGCTAAACTGAACTTTTCCACTCAGTCAGCATTATGGTTTTAAACCCTATACTGAACTCTTTCCTTCAGTCAACATTAGGGTTTTAAACCCTAAGCTGAACTTTTTCCATTCAGTCAGCATTAGGGTTTTAAACCCTAAACTGAACTTTTTCCATTCAGTCAACATTAGGATTTTAAACCCTAAACTGAACTTTTCCACTCAGTTAGCATTAGGGTTTTAAACCCTAAACTGAACTTTTCCACTCAGTCAGCATTAGGGTTTTAAACCCTAAACTGAACTCTTTCCTTCAGTCAGCGTTAGGGTTTTAAAACCCTAAACTGAACTTTTCCATTTAGTTAGCATTAGGGTTTTAAACCCTAAACTGAACTTTTCCATTTAGTCAGCATTAGGGTTTTAAACCCTAAACTGAAATTTTTCCATTCAGTCAGCATTAGGGTTTTAAACCCTAAACTGAACTTTTCCTTTCAGTCAGCATTAGGGTTTTAAACCCTAAACTGAACTTTTCCATTTAGTCGGCATTAGGGTTTTAAACCCTAAACTGAACTCTTTCCTTTAGTTAGCATTAGTGTTTTAAACCCTAAACTGAACTTTTCCTTTCAATCAGCATTAGGGTTTTAAACCCTAAACTGAACTTTTTCCATTTAGTCAGCATTAGGGTTTTAAACCCTAAACTGAACTTTTCCACTCAGTCAGCATTATGGTTTTAAACCCTATACTGAACTCTTTCCTTCAGTCAACATTAGGGTTTTAAACCCTAAGCTGAACTTTTTCCATTCAGTCAGCATTAGGGTTTTAAACCCTAAACTGAACTTTTTCCATTCAGTCAGCATTAGGGTTTTAAACCCTAAACTGAACTTTTCCTTTAGTTAGCATTAGGGTTTTAAACCCTAAACTGAACTCTTTCCTTCAGTCAGCATTAGGGTTTTAAACCCTAAACTGAACTTTTCCACTCAGTCAGCATTAGGGTTTTAAACCCTAAACTGAACTCTTTCCTTCAGTCAGCATTAGGGTTTTAAACCCTAAACTGAACTTTTTCCATTCATTCAGCATTAGGGTTTTAAACCCTAAACTGAACTTTTTCCATTCAGTCAGCATTAGGGTTTTAAACCCTAAATTGAACTTTTTCCATTCAGTCAGCATTAGGGTTAAACCCTAAACTGAACTTTTCCACTCAGTCAGCATTAGGGTTTTAAACCCTAAACTGAACTCTTTCCTTCAGTCAGCGTTATGGTTTTAAAACCCTAAACTGAACTTTTCCATTTAGTCAGCATTAGGGTTTTAAACCCTAAACTGAACTTTTCCATTTAGTCAGCATTAGGGTTTTAAACCCTAAACTGAACGTTTTCCATTCAGTCAGCATTAGGGTTTTAAACCCTAAACTGAACTTTTCCTTTCAGTCAGCATTAGGGTTTTAAACCCTAAACTGAAGTTTTCCATTTAGTCGGCATTAGGGTTTTAAACCCTAAACTGAACTCTTTCCTTCAGTCAGCATTAGGGTTTTAAACCCTAAACTGAACTTTTCCTTTCAGTCAGCATTAGGGTTTTAAACCCTAAACTGAACTCTTTCCATTTAGTCAGCATTAGGGTTTTAAACCCTAAACTAAACTTTTTCCATTTAGTCAGCATTAGGGTTTTAAACCCTAAACTGAACTTTTTCCATTCAGTCAGCATTAGGGTTTTAAACCCTAAACTGAACTTTTTCCTTTAATCAGCATTAAAGTTTTAAACCCTAAACTGAACTTTTTCCTTTAATCAGCATTAGGGTTTTAAACCCTAAACTGAACTTTTCCATTCAGTCAGCATTAGGGTTTTAAACCCTAAACTGAACTTTTCCTTTAGTCAGCATTAGAGTTTTAAACCCTAAACTGAACTTTTCCATTCAGTTAGCATTAGGGTTTTAAACCCTAAACTGAACTTTTTCCATTCAGTCAGCATTAGGGTTTTAAACCCTAAACTGAACTTTTCCACTCAGTCAGCATTAGGGTTTTAAACCCTAAACTGAACTTTTCCATTTAGTCAGCATTAGGGTTTTAAACCCTAAACTGAACCTTTTCCTTTAGTCTGCATTAGGGTTTTAAACCCTAAACTGAACTTTTTCCTTTAGTCAGCATTAGGGTTTTAAATCCTAAACTGAACTTTTCCACTCAGTCAGCATTAGGGTTTTAAACCCTAAACTGAACTCTTTCCTTCAGTCAGCATTAGGGTTTTAAAACACTAAACTGAACTTTTTTATTTAGTCAGCATTAGGGTTTAAACCCTAAACTGAACTTTTCCATTTAGTTAGCATTAGGGTTTTAAACCCTAAACTGAACTTTTTCCATTCAGTCAGCATTAGGGTTTTAAACCCTAAACTGAACTTTTTCCTTTAGTCAGCATTAGGGTTTTAAATCCTAAACTGAACTTTTCCACTCAGTCAGCATTAGGGTTTTAAACCCTAAACTGAACTTTTTCATTCAGTCAGCATTAGGGTTTTAAACCCTAAACTGAACTTTTTCCATTCAGTTAGCATTAGGGTTTTAAACCCTAAACTGAACTTTTTCCATTTAGTCAGCATTAGGGTTTTAAACCCTAAACTGAACTTTTTCCATTCAGTCAGCATTAGGGTTTTAAACCCTAAACTGAACTTTTTCCTTTAGTCAACATTAGGGTTTTAAACTCTAAACTGAACTTTTTCCTTTAGTCAGCATTAGGGTTTTAAACCCTAAACTGAACTTTTTCCATTTAGTCAGCATTAGGGTTTTAAACCCTAAACTGAACTTTTCCACTCAGTCAGCATTATGGTTTTAAACCCTATACTGAACTCTTTCCTTCAGTCAACATTAGGGTTTTAAACCCTAAGCTGAACTTTTTCCATTCAGTCAGCATTAGGGTTTTAAACCCTAAACTGAACTTTTTCCATTTAGTCAGCATTAGGGTTTTAAACCCTAAACTAAACTTTTCCACTCAGTCAGCATTAGGGTTTTAAACCCTAAACTGAACTTTTCCACTCAGTCAGCATTAGGGTTTTAAACCCTAAACTGAACTCTTTCCTTCAGTCAGCGTTAGGGTTTTAAAACCCTAAACTGAACTTTTCCATTTAGTTAGCATTAGGGTTTTAAACCCTAAACTGAACTTTTCCTTTCAGTCAACATTAGGGTTTTAAACTCTAAACTGAACTTTTTCCTTTAGTCAGCATTAGGGTTTTAAACCCTAAACTGAACTTTTTCCATTTAGTCAGCATTAGGGTTTTAAACCCTAAACTGAACTTTTCCACTCAGTCAGCATTATGGTTTTAAACCCTATACTGAACTCTTTCCTTCAGTCAACATTAGGGTTTTAAACCCTAAGCTGAACTTTTTCCATTCAGTCAGCATTAGGGTTTTAAACCCTAAACTGAACTTTTTCCATTTAGTCAGCATTAGGGTTTTAAACCCTAAACTAAACTTTTCCACTCAGTCAGCATTAGGGTTTTAAACCCTAAACTGAACTTTTCCACTCAGTCAGCATTAGGGTTTTAAACCCTAAACTGAACTCTTTCCTTCAGTCAGCGTTAGGGTTTTAAAACCCTAAACTGAACTTTTCCATTTAGTTAGCATTAGGGTTTTAAACCCTAAACTGAACTTTTCCATTTAGTCAGCATTAGGGTTTTAAACCCTAAACTGAAATTTTTCCATTCAGTCAGCATTAGGGTTTTAAACCCTAAACTGAACTTTTCCTTTCAGTCAGCATTAGGGTTTTAAACCCTAAACTGAACTTTTCCATTTAGTCGGCATTAGGGTTTTAAACCCTAAACTGAACTCTTTCCTTCAGTTAGCATTAGTGTTTTAAACCCTAAACTGAACTTTTCCTTTCAATCAGCATTAGGGTTTTAAACCCCAAACTGAACTCTTTCCATTTAGTCAGCATTAGGGTTTTAAACCCTAAACTGAACTTTTTCCATTCAGTTAACATTAGGGTTTTAAACCCTAAACTGAACTTTTTCCTTTAATCAGCATTAGGGTTTTAAACCCTAAACTGAACTTTTTCCTTTAATCAGCATTAGGGTTTTAAACCCTAAACTGAACTTTTCCATACAGTCAGCATTAGGGTTTTAAACCCTAAACTGAACTTTTCCATTCAGTCAGCATTAGGGTTTTAAACCCTACACTGAACTTTTCCACTCAGTCAGCATTAGGGTTTTAAACCCTAAACTGAACTCTTTCCTTCAATCAGCATTAGGGTTTTAAACCCTAAACTGAACTTTTTCCATTCAGTCAGCATTAGGGTTTAAAGCATTAGGGTTTTAAACCCTAAACTGAACTTTTTCCATTCAGTCAGCATTAGGGTTTTAAACCCTAAACTGAACTTTTTCCATTCAGTCAGCATTAGGGTTAAACCCTAAACTGAACTTTTCCACTCAGTCAGCATTAGGGTTTTAAACCCTAAACTGAACTCTTTCCTTCAGTCAGCATTAGGGTTTTAAAACCCTAAACTGAACTTTTCCATTTAGTCAGCATTAGGGTTTTAAACCCTAAACTGAACTTTTCCATTTAGTTAGCATTAGGGTTTTAAACCCTAAACTTAAATTTTTCCATTCAGTCAGCATTAGGGTTTTAAACCCTAAACTGAACTTTTCCATTTAGTAAGCATTAGGGTTTCAAACCCTAAACTGAAATTTTTCCATTCAGTCAGCATTAGGGTTTTAAACCCTAAACTGAACTTTTCCTTTCAGTCAGCATTAGGGTTTTAAACCCTAAACTGAACTTTTCCAATTAGTCGGCATTAGGGTTTTAAACCCTAAACTGAACTTTTTCCATTCAGTCAGCATTAGGGTTTTAAACCCTAAACTGAACTTTTTCCATTCAGTCAGCATTAGGGTTTTAAACCCTAAACTGAACTTTTCCTTTCAGTCAGCATTAGGGTTTTAAACCCTAAACTGAACTTTTCCAATTAGTCGGCATTAGGGTTTTAAACCCTAAACTGAACTTTTTCCATTCAGTCAGCATTAGGGTTAAACCCTAAACTGAACTTTTCCACTCAGTCAGCATTAGGGTTTTAAATTGCCAATTCATCCTGATTGTCCTCCAGTTCAACAAAAGCAACGAAAGTTCAAAACTAAGGTCAGTGACAAGATTAAAGAGGAGATCACCAAACAACTGGAAATGGGAGTAATTCGGGTAGTCCAGTATACAACATGGTTGGCAAATGTGGTTCCAGTACCGAAAAAGGATGGGAAGACTCGGGTATGTGTAGATTACCGAGATTTGAATAGAGCAAGTCCCAAAGATAATTTCCCACTGCCAAACATCCACATCCTCGTTGATAATTGCGCCAAACACCAGATACAGTCTTTCGTAGATTGTTACGCTGGGTATCATCAGGTATTGATGGATGAAGAGGACGCCGAGAAAACTGCCTTCACCACGCCTTGAGACACCTACTGTTATCGTGTCATGCCATTTGGTCTGAAGAATGCTGGGGCTACTTACATGAGGGCCATGACTGCCATCTTTCATGACATGATGCATCAGGAAATAGAGATGTACGTGGACGACGTGATAGTCAAGTCCAGGACGCAGGATAATCACATCCAAGACTTGAGGAAGTTCTTCGAGAGACTAAGGAAGTATGACTTGAAGCTGAACCCAGCCAAATGTGCTTTCGGAGTTCCATCGGGCAAGCTTTTGGGCTTTATAGTGAGTAGGAGAGGTATCGAATTAGATCCAACAAAGATAAAATCTATCAGGGATCTACCTCCCCTAAGAACGAAGAAAGACATGATGAGTCTGTTGGGCAGATTAAACTATATCAGTCGATTTATTGCCCAGTTGACAAGCACGTGTGAGCCCATATTCAAGCTGTTAAGGAAAGATGCGGCGATCAAATGGACAGCTGAGTGTCAAGAAGCCTTTGATAAAGTCAAAGAATACCTTTCGAATCCCCCAGTTTTGGTCCCGCCAGAGCCAGGAAGACCACTGTTCTTGTATCTGACAGTCTTGGAGAACTCTTTCGGTTGCGTCCTCGGGCAACATGACATAACCGGAAAGAAGGAGCAAGCAATCTACTACTTGAGCAAGAAATTCACCGGCTACGAGGCCAAGTATACTCTGTTGGAAAGAACGTGTTGCACTTTAACGTGGGTGGCTCAAAAACTGAGACATTATCTCCAAACTCACACTACTTTCCTCATAAGCAGGTTGGATCCTTTGAAGTATATATTTCAGAAACCGATGCCTACTGGGAGACTGGCCAAGTGGCAAATCTTGCTTACTGAATTCGACATAGTCTATGTCACTCGCACGGCAATGAAAGCCCAGGCGCTAGCAGATCATTTGGCCGAAAATCCGGTCGATGAAGAATACCAGCCATTGAGTACCTACTTTCCAGATGAAGAAGTAAACACCGTAGAAGTGGTATCGGAGGATGCTCATGTTTGGAAGATGTTCTTTGATGGAGCCGTGAATGCCAAAGGTGTAGGGATCGGGGCAATTTTGATCTCACCTTCGGGTCAGCATTATCCCGCCACAGCTAGACTGCGTTTCTTTTGCACAAACAATACAGCTGAGTATGAAGCCTGCATCATGGGCATGCATATGGCGATCGATCAGGATGTCGAAGACTTACTGATTATGGGAGATTCTGACTTGATTATCCGGCAAGCCCAAGGTGAATGGGAAACTCGGGATGTCAAACTTATCCCTTACCGACAGCACGTGGAGGACCTCGGCAAGCGTTTTAAATCAATAGAGTTCAGGTATATCCTGAGGTGTCACAATGAACTGGCGGATGCACTTGCTACTCTGGATTCAATGCTACCCTACCCGGGCAACGCCCACGTCGATCCTTTGGAAATCCAAATCAGGGAAAGACACGGTTACTGCAATGTAATCGAGGCGGGATCAAATACGCAGCCTTGGTACCGTGACATCAAGAGGTTCTTGAAGACGCAAGAATACCCCGAGCATGCTACTGGAGATCAAAAGAGAACCATTAGGCGGCATGCAAGTGGTTTCTTTCTGAGCGGTGAATTGTTGTACAAGAGGACCCCAGACCTCAACCTACTAAGATGTGTCGACGCCGAGGAGGCGAGAAAGATCATGCACGAAGTACATGCAGGTGTGTGCTGACCTCACATGAACGGGTATGTCTTAGCGAAGAAAATCCTTCGAGCAGGTTATTACTGGATGACCACGGAAAAGGACTGCTTTAGCTTCGTTCGGAAGTGTCATCAGTGTCAGGTGCACGGTGATTTGATTCATGCACCTCCCACGGAACTGGCATCCCATGTCTGCGCCTTGGCCATTTGTCGTCTGGGGCATGGACGTCATTGGACCAATCGAGCCAAAGGCTTCAAATGGACATAGATTTATACTGGTTGCCATCGACTACTTCACAAAATGGGTAGAGGCTGTCACTCTCAAGTCGGTCACTAAAAAAGCTGTAGTGGATTTTGTACACTCAAATCTTATCTGTCGTTTCGGTATTCCTGCGACTATCATTACAGATAACGCAACAAACTTGAACAGTCACTTGATGGGAGATGTATGCGAGCAATTCAAAATAACGCATAGGAATTCTACTCCTTATCGGCCAAAGGCCAATGGTGCTGTAGAAGCGGCGAACAAAAACATCAAGAAGATTTTGAGGAAAACGATCCAAAGTTCCCGATAGTGGCACGAGCAGTTACCATTTGCATTGTTGGGATATCGTACTACGGTACGCACGTCAGTAGGAGCAACTCCTTATCTTTTGGTTTATGGGACCGAGGCTGTGATACCAGCAAAAGTAGAAATCCCTTCGCTTCGAACCATTGTTGAAGCAGAAATCGAAGACAACGAGTGGGTCAAGACTCGATTAGAGCAATTGACTTTGATCGATGAAAAGCGAATGGCCGCGGTTTGTCACGGACAGTTGTACCAACGAAGAATGGCCCGTGCTTACAACAAGAAAGTCCGACCCAGGAATTTCAAAGTAGGTCAGCTGGTACTGAGGCGTATTCTGCCACATCACCAGGAAGCAAAAGGGAAATTTGCTCCAAATTGGAAAGGCCCATACATCATCAGGAAAATATTGCCGAGAGGAGCATTGTATCTAGGTGATATCGAAGGAAATGACCCCGAAACAGCAGTAAATGCAGATGCAGTCAAGAGATACTACGTCTGAGTGACGCCTCGGCGATCCTGACACATTTGAAATGCTGAAGGTTTTATTCCCACTATCAACTCTCTCTACAAGCCTTTGAGCCGCTTACAACAAAAAAAAAAGACAAAAACAAAAACATAACGAAAAAAAACAAAAAAAAACAAAACAAAACATTGATTGAGGCCTGAACTACGTTTGACTTGATTCCGAAAGGATACGTAGGCAGCCTCTCCCTGAGGTTCAGTCACACCAACAATAAAATCCCATTTACCCTAAAATTGAAACCGGGGCACGTCAAGTGGTTTAGAAGTTAGTATCATCTGCCTCTCTTTACCAAGCACAAGCCCTCAGATCAATTACCAAAGATAGCGGGAAGCCAAGAAGCATCACGAATGGAGGCCGGCACACTCTAAATTGAGAGAGATAAAATGAGAGAGTCTCGTCGGTGAAAAACTTCGGGCACTGCGAGGCGACGGGAGTAGAGAAACCAAAATGAGAGAGCTTGTTTAGTAAAAACTTGCAAAGAGTGCTATCAAGCAATGACAGGAAGAGAAATGAGAGAGGTCAGCCAGCGAAAACCCGCAAAGGGCGCTGTTGGCCGAAAGAATGACACCACCCAAGGAGGTCTCGGCAAAGGTCCACCGGTTTGGAATCACAGATCCGTTTTGGTTCAGGGAAACGCAAGTTCATTGAAGGTCAGGCATCCAGTCCAAAGGCTGTGTGTGGACTATTTTGGGAGGCTCAATATGTTTATTATTGATGATGTTTGGGCTGTTTGGTGATTGTTTTGAATGGTGTGAGGTCATATATATAGGGGAGGTGCTGTCTGTTTCATCGTAAAATAGGTTGTGGTCGATACATAATAGTTATGACGCTTAAATGATAACGATAGTATCGTTTCTCTTATTGTAGACTAAGGAGTTTTGACAATTGCATAGATTGAGATTGGGGCAGTATATACAAGGTATGTGAGGCTATCCCTTTCCTTCTTTTGCACGACTCCGATTGTACATAATGTAATGAACGAGCTTCCAAAGATACTCTACTCTTAGAAGCTAGCAGTACTTACATTGTTTTCCCTCTTATGGAACGATTGATGTTAATGTTGCTTCTCTTATTCTTATGTTATCAATGTTGTTCATACTTCCTGATTCTTATAAGGTTCATAGTGAAGACTTAGTCCTAATAACGTGTACAGAGGATACCGACCTTACGTCACTCCGAAAGGTTTAGAATGTGATTCCATGAGTCGAGCATGCATTATATATATGTATCTATTTTACTCTACCGAGCCACGCTATAGTTGGCCGGGTACGGCACCTATTGTGCAACCACTGATCAGTTGGGTTTTACCGAGCTCCACGTGGCCGGGTACGATATGATGATGATGATGTCCACAGAGGCGAATGCTTTAAAGGTTTATGTATTTATACATATGTATCATGCATTTCATGTAAGTAGCCCTCAGAGGTACTAAGATGTTACAGGTTGTATATTCTCTATCCTTGCTTACATTACTGATCGTATTTATGGTTCCTTGCCTTACATACTCAGTACTTTATTCGTACTGACGTCCTTTTATTTGTGGACGCTGCATGTTGTGCTGCAGGTCCTGATAGACAGGCAGGTGCAGCTCCCCCACCACAGTAGACTGTCCAGTTCAGCGGTGATTGGCGAGATCCCTTCTCCGGACTTGCCTTGGTCTTGGTATGCAATTTTTGTTATAGACATTATGGGTATGTCGGGGCCCTGTTCCGGCTATGTTGCAACACTTATGTTCTTTTAGAGGCTCATAGACAAGTGTCGGCTCATGTATAGTTTGGTATGACTTGTCGGCTAGTTTTTGTTGTATAGTCTTTCATAGTAGCGTGGTAGCTCATACCTTATATGTAGTTTCTTGATTGTTTGGTCATCCCCTGCTATGTATATTCATGCCATCATATTTTATTGCTGGTTTTCCATGATCTAGGTCTACCATTTATATTGATCTCTTTAGCCGTAAAAGATAATAATGAAGGTTAGATGAAATGTACGCTGGTGCTCGGCAAGTGTGGTCGGGTACTAGTCATGGCCCTTCAGTTTGGGTCGTGATAAACTTGGTATCAGAGCAAGTCTGTCCTAGGGGTTGTCTATGAGCCGTGTCTAGTAGAGTCTTGATTATGGATGTGTAGCGCGCCACATTTATAATCAGGAGGCTACATGACATCTAGGGTTGTTACCTTCTTCCTGAATCTAGATCGTGCGTAGAGTTGAGTCGTAAGTGTTTGTCTCTAATATTCACCTTGTTTTTTTCAGTGATGCCTTCGACTAGAAAGCAAACGATTAGTAGACGGCTTGATACAGCAGCGGGAGAGGGTACCAGTCAGGTGCCCCAAGTCAGAGTAGGACAAAGTGAGGCTCAAAGTGAGATGCCCTCTCATACCTCATCTACTCCATCTCCTCCAGAGGATATTAGAAGGCACCCAGCGCCTCCAGTTCCTCCGTCTGGCACTCCAGACCAGGATATGCGGAGTGCTTTGCAGTTATTGACTAGCTTGGTAGCTGCTCAGGCTCAGAGGCAGAATACAGGTGCTGCTGAGAAACCAGTTAGTACAAGAGTTCGTGATTTTATTAATTTAGACCCTCCAGTGTTTACCGGATCAGACCCCAAGGAGGACCCACAGACTTTTATTGACCAGTTCATCGTACACTTCGGGTTATGCATGTTAGTGATACAGAGGTAGTAGATTTGGCTTCTTATCGGCTACGGGATTTAGCGGTTCTCTGGTATGATAGTTGGGAGAGATCCAGGGGTCCGAACCCTCCTCCAGCTGTGTGGAAGGAATTTTGTGAGGCCTTTCTTCGTCACTACTTGCCAGTTGAGATACGTCGAGCTAGAGCTGATAAATTCTTGAACCTTAGACAAGGTAATATGAGTGTGCGAGAGTACAGTATGCAGTTTGATTCTTTGGCAAGGTATGCTCCCCATATGGTGGCCGAGATGAGTGATAGGGTGCATATGTTCGTGAATGGGTTGGGACCACATCTGATAAATGAGTGTACGACAGCCTCCTTGGTGGAGGGCATGGATATTTCCCGTATTCAAGCTTATGCCCAGACCCTAGAGGATCGTAAGCACCAGTAGAGGGCAGTTAGGGAGCAGGATAGAGGCCAGCATAAGAGGGCAAGATTTGCAGGGTATTCTTATGACTTCAGAGGCCGCATCAGGCCACAGTTTTCGAGGAGTTCGGCGCCACCTGTAGCTAGTGCTCCTCCACAGTTTCAGAGGCCTCGATATGATCGATCCTATTCTAGTCCAGGTCAGAGTTCGCGGGCATCTGGCTCGCAACATCACAGGGATACTAGTCAGATGAGACCCCCAACACCATATTGTGATCAGTGCGGCAAGGCCCACTTTGGACTGTGTCGTCGAGGTTCTGATGCATGCTATTCGTGCGGGCAGCCTGGCCATATGATGCGGGATTGTCCTAATAGAGGAGGTGATGGTATGGCTCAGCCGACTGGATCTGTGTCTGGTTCTTCCTCATCAGTTCGACCTCCAGCACGGGGTTTTCAGCAGTCGACAGGTCGTGGTAGGGGTAGAGGTGCAATGCCGAGTTCGAGTGGTGCTCAAAATCGAATCTATGCTCTAGTAGGTCGACAGGATCTCGAGTCGTCTCCAGATGTTGTTACAGGTATTATATCTGTGTTTTCTTATGATGTATATGCGCTGATTGATCCGGGATCTACATTATCATATGTTACACCCTTTGTGGCTAATAAGTTTGGCATTGAACCTGAATTGATAAGTAAACCCCTCGCGGTATCTACTCCGATAGGAGATTCTGTGATTGCTAGAAGGGTATATAGAGGTTGCACTGTGATGATTTGTAGTCGTCAAACCTCGGCAAATTTATTTGAGTTAGAAATGGTTGATTTTGATGTGATAATGGGAATGGACTGGTTGGCCTCATGCTATGCAAATGTTGACTGTCGTACGAAGATGGTTAGGTTCCAATTTCCGGGTGAACCCGTCATTGAATGGAAAGGGAACATTGCTACACCGAAAGGTAGGTTTATTTCCTATCTTAAGGCAAAGAAAATGATCTCAAAAGGTTACATTTATCATCTCGTTCGCGTTAGGGATGCGGAGGCGAAACCGCCTACTTTACAATCAATCCCTGTGGTTAATGAATTCCCAGATGTTTTCCCAGATGAACTCCCGGGCCTTCCTCCTGAAAGGGAGATTGAGTTTAGCATTGATGTGTTGCCTGACACTCAACCGATCTCTATTCCTCCATACAAAATGGCCCCGGCAGAGTTGCGAGAGTTGAAGGTGCAGTTGAAGGACTTGCTGGATAAGGGCTTTATTAGGCCTAGCACTTCACCTTGGGGTGCACCAGTCCTATTCGTGCGGAAGAAAGACGGGTCGTTACGGATATGTATCGACTATCGACAGTTGAATAAGTCTACTATAAAGAACAAGTATCCACTTCCAAGAATTGATGACCTATTTGACCAACTCCAGGGTGCCAAGTATTTCTCTAAGATTGATTTACGTTCAGGGTATCATCAAGTGAGGGTTAGGGAGAAGGATATTCCAAAGACGGCCTTCCGGACAAGATATGGGCACTTTGAGTTATTGGTGATGTCGTTCGGGCTAACAAATGCCCCAGCAGCTTTTATGGATCTCATGAATACTATATTCAGGCCCTATCTTGATGTGTTCGTGATTGTATTCATTGATGACATTCTAGTGTATTCTCGTTCGGAGGTGGAACATGCGGGCCACTTGCGGATAGTATTACAGACGCTTCAGGATCGTAAGTTATATGCTAAGCTCTCCAAATGTGAATTCTGGCTGAACTCAGTAGCATTCCTTGGCCATGTGATATCTGATGAGGGTATTAGTGTCGACACTCAGAAGATCGATGCAGTAAAGAATTGGCCGAGACCTACAACACCATCAGAAGTCCGCAGCTCCCTAGGGCTAGCAGGATATTATAGGCGGTTTGTGGAAGGATTTTCCTCTATATCATCACCATTGACTAAGTTAACACAAAAAGCTACCAAATTCCAGTGGTCTGACACTTGTGAACGTAGTTTTCAGGAGTTGAAGAATCGATTGACATCTGCACCAGTGCTCACTCTTCCTGAAGGAACAGAAGGTTATGTGGTATATTGTGATGCCTCAGGTATAGGTTTGGGGTGCGTATTGATGCAGCATGGGAATGTGATTGCTTATGCATCAAGACAATTGAAGAAGCATGAAAAGAATTATCCAACCCATGATTTGGAATTGGCTGCAGTAATATATGCTTTGAAGATATGGCGGCACTACTTATACGGCGTCCATGTTGACATCTACACAGATCACAAGAGTTTACAATACATCTTCAAGCAGAAAGAGTTGAATTTGAGGCAGTGTAGGTGGCTTGAATTATTGAAAGACTACGACGTTGAGATATTGTATCATCCCGGTAAAGCCAATGTTGTGGCAGATGCTCTCAACCGTAAATCAATGGGAAGCTTAATACATATTGAGGCAGGTAGATGGGGGTTGATTAAAGAGCTTCATCAGCTAGCCAATATGAGAATCAGATTGTTAGACTCTGATGACGGAGGTGTTACTGTACAGAATACATCAGAATCATCTTTGGTAGCCGAGGTAAAAGCACGACAATATGAAGATCCTATCTTAGTACGATTAAGAGAAAGCATTCAACAGTGTAAAAGTATGGCTTTTAGGATCGGAAAAGATGGGGCACTGAGATACCAGAGCCGATTGTGTGTGCCTAATGTGGCAGGGTTGCGAGAGAAGATTATGAATGAGATTCATCAATCCCGATATTCCATCCATCCCGGCTCGACAAAGATGTATCATGATGTCAAGGAGCAGTATTGGTGGGATAATATGAAGAAGTCTATTGCTGAATTTGTAGCCCAGTGTCCCAATTGTCAACAAGTAAAGATAGAACATCAGAAACCCAGTGGATTGCTTCAAAATATAGAGATTCCGACCTGGAAGTGGGAGGTGATTAATATGGACTTCATTATTGGATTACCTCGCTCTTATCATAAGTTTGACTCTATCTGGGTGATAATTGATCGACTTACAAAATGTGCCCATTTTCTGCCAGTGAAGACAACTTACACGGCTGAAGATTATGCAAAGTTGTATATCAAGGAGATTGTTAGGCTTCATGGTGTGCCCATATCTATTATATCAGATCGAGGAGCTCAATTTACGGCTAACTTTTGGAGGTCTTTCCAGAAGGGTTTAGGCACACAGGTAAATCTCAGCACTGCATTTCATCCGCAGACTGACGGACAAGCTGAACGTACCATTCAGACACTGGAAGATATGCTACGAGCACGTGTTCTAGATTTTAAGGGGAATTGGGATGATCATCTTCCACTCATAGAATTCGCCTATAACAATAGCTACCATTCCAGTATTAAAATGGCCCCATACGAGGCACTATACAGGAGGAGATGTAGATCACCAGTTGGATGGTTCGAAGTCGGTGAAACATAATTATATGGGCCAGATTTGATTCACCAAGCTATTGAGAAGGTGAAAGTGATACAGGAGCGATTGAGGACGGCACAAAGCAGGCAAAAATCTTATTCTGATGTCCGATGTCGTGATCTAGAGTTTGAGGTTGGTGATTGGGTTTTCCTGAGGATCTCAACAATGAAGGGTATTATGCGTTTTGGGAAGAAAGGTAAGCTGAGTCCAAGGTATATCGGGCCGTATAAAATTCTTCGACGGATTGGACAGGTTGCTTATGAGTTAGAATTGCCATCCGAATTTGAATTTGTCCACCCGGTATTCCATGTATCTATGTTGAGAAAATGTATTGGAGACCCTTCTCGAGTCGTCCCTATCAAAGATGTACAAGTTACAGAGGACCTATCATATGAAGAAGTGCCAGTGGCGATATTAGATCGGCAAGTCCGCAAGCTGAGAACAAAAGATGTAGCTTCCGTCAAAGTATTGTGGAGGAACAAAAATATGGAAGAAATGACATGGGAAGTAGAAGAGGAGATGAAGTCTAAATACCCTTACTTATTCCAGAATGAAGATAACAAGGATGCTGGTGGAAGACAGGATACATTGGAAGAAGAAACGGTTTTATGAGGTAAGCAATAATTTGAGAATACTCCTCTTTAATACAAAATGGTGATATGTAGATAATGTAAATACGCATAATGCTTTGTGTAGCCTTGTGAAGCCATATGTTGGGCTTAATTACATGCAAGTTTTGCTAGTGACCATTTTATAGGGGAAAATTGATCGGAAATTTCCATTGGAATCCACGGTGATTTAAACTCCCCATAAACCCTTACATTCGAGGACGAATATTCCTAAGGGGGGAGGGTGTTACAACCCATATCCACATGTGTTAGTTCATGCCATATATTAGTTAACATAAATCCAAGAAGGAATTATCTTTGAGATTATAAGAAGTCAATCCTATTGGTCTTAAGTGATACAAGAGTGTATAAGGGTGATTAACCAGTATTAGAAGTTAAACGAATCAAGGATGTTGTAACTCGTATTTTCAGGTAATCTAGCGGTACTTAATACACTCAAGAGGTCATTTATTAAGGTATTTTAATCATATAATATCCGTATCATAAGTCTTGAAGTCAAACGAGTTATGAAACAAAAGTCGACAAAAGTTGTCGCAACTTAGGTTCATAATTTTACTTAAACATTAGGTCAAATGTTTCTAATCTTTTCTCATAATTTACAAGGAATTACGGGGTGATCTACCCACCAAATTAAATATCTATGAGTCTAGTTTCCAACGCATTAAACCGTTCATCGATACGATCTCGGAGTAGAGAGATATTCGCGTTTTCGCAAGACTGCGCCAAGCACCTCTCTATGGGGCCCACTAAGTCGGTTTAAGATATTTGGACCTATATAGGATGACTACAACCCGTTTTTAGTCATTTCTTTTCACTATTTTCAGACCTTAGAACCCTAGGAACATCCTCTCAAGGTTCTCTCAAGATTCAAGACCCAAAAAAGGGCAAACAACACAAATCAAGTGTCGGGAATTCCGTGGCGCTAGTAAGTCTCTTGTTCTTCTTGTTGTTGCTCATTTTTGTGTCGTTCCAGCTCGTGTGGGAGGTTGTTTTAAAGGGTATATGTTCTGTAAATACTCCCTAATATTCTTAATATCAATCCTAGGTGATTTCAAGCCTTCTAAAGTGATTCTAGTGCCGAAAAACACTAATTGATCGCTAGTTTCATTTTTTTGTTGTTGTGGCAGCATTGGAGGGATATTTCTTGGAAATTTAAGGTCAAATTGGAGTTGTTCTTTCTGTATAAAGGTAAGGAACCTCTTACTCTATATGTATTTAAGATTATCCAAGTTGCGGCTAAGCCATTGAAGCTAGAACTTGTGAGATATATATCGAAAGGTTTGGTAGTAGTGTTATTGTTTTGTGGACTGTTTTGCGTTGTTGTTGGGATGCGTATTTTACTACTATCTTGTGGAGTTTTGGAGGAGGAAGGGTGTGGAGAAACACCATATATATGTAGGTTTATGGGCTGATAGTTATTCGTAACATTTCCAGGTTGTTTGACACGACTACGGTGGTCGTCGTATGTATGGAGTGATTAGGCTGTGTGTGGACTATTTTGGGAGGCTCAATATGTTTATTATTGATGATGTTTGGGCTGTTTGGTGATTGTTTTGAATGGTGTGAGGTCATATATATAGGGGAGGTGCTGTCCGTTTCATCGTAAAATAGGTTGTGGTCGATACATAATAGTTATGACGCTTAAATGATAACGATAGTATCGTTTCTCTTATTGTAGACTAAGGAGTTTTGACAATTGCATAGATTGAGATTGGGGCAGTATATACAAGGTATGTGAGGCTATCCCTTTCCTTCTTTTGCACGACTCCGATTGTACATAATGTAATGAACGAGCTTCCAAAGATACTCTACTCTTAGAAGCTAGCAGTACTTACATTGTTTTCCCTCTTATGGAACGATTGATGTTAATGTTGCTTCTCTTATTCTTATGTTATCAATGTTGTTCATACTTCCTGATTCTTATAAGGTTCATAGTGAAGACTTAGTCCTAATAACGTGTACAGAGGATACCGACCTTATGTCACTCCGAAAGGTTTAGAATGTGATTCCATGAGTCGAGCATGCATTATATATATGTATCTATTTTACTCTACCGAGCCACGCTATAGTTGGCCGGGTACGGCACCTATTGTGCAACCACTGATCAGTTGGGTTTTACCGAGCTCCACGTGGCCGGGTACGATATGATGATGATGATGTCCACAGAGGCGAATGCTTTAAAGGTTTATGTATTTATACATATGTATCATGCATTTCATGTAAGTAGCCCTCAGAGGTACTAAGATGTTACAGGTTGTATATTCTCTATCCTTGCTTACATTACTGATCGTATTTATGGTTCCTTGCCTTACATACTCAGTACTTTATTCGTACTGACGTCCTTTTATTTGTGGACGCTGCATGTCGTGCTGCAGGTCCTGATAGACAGGCAGGTGCAGCTCCCCACCACAGTAGACTGTCCAGTTCAGCGGTGATTGGCGAGATCCCTTCTCCGGACTTGCCTTGGTCTTGGTATGCAATTTTTGTTATAGACATTATGGGTATGTCGGGGCCCTATTCCAGCTATGTTGCAACACTTATGTTCTTTTAGAGGCTCATAGACAAGTGTCGGCTCATGTATAGTTTGGTATGCCTTGTCGGCTAGTTTTTGTTGTATAGTCTTTCATAGTAGCGTGGTAGCTCATACCTTATATGTAGTTTCTTGATTGTTTGGTCATCCCCTGCTATGTATATTCATGCCATCATATTTTATTGCTGGTTTTCCATGATCTAGGTCTACAATTTATATTGATCTCTTTAGCCGTAAAAGATAATAATGAAGGTTAGATGAAATGTACGCTGGTGCTCGGCAAGTGTGGTCGGGTACTAGTCATGGCCCTTCAGTTTGGG